>NW_004444119.1:316219-327295 GCF_000243295.1 Trichechus manatus latirostris | reverse complement strand
TATATATTTGACATATATTGCTTTATATATGACAGTGGTTATCTTTGATTCTTTGAAGGAGAGATTCCAGTCCCAAGTTTTTTCTAAATTAATAGATTTTACAGACTAAAAAATGACTGTGGTAAATGAATATTTTCTTTAAAAAATGTGATCAACGTTCTGCTTAGCAGTGGAGCCATCTTGTTGTTGTCCCTCTGCTCCCAGCACACTTCTCATGCTCACAAGCAAATGACGGCTCCTCTGTGACTCAGCTTCCTCATCTGAAAGATGGAGAGGTCAGCTCAGGAGCTCACTTTCCATCCCTCCGGCTCTAAAACCCTGTGAGTTGATGCTTCTACCACTTCCTTGCTGATTGATTACCTAATTAATCAGGTTCAAGGGAAACATCTGTTAGTTACATTATTCAACTAGCGACGTTAATACTGCTCATATGTCTCCAATCTCTTTGGATTCCCTTAAATATAGAACAGCTTAACATTTTCTTCTTCAATACCTAAGATTGTGATTGCTCTTCTAGAATTATAATTCTCTACTTGAATTCTTCTACTCATCAAAATTTGAAAGACGTCTTAGAAATTGTACAATTTTCTTGGATACTTCTGGAAAAGTGCAAGTGGTCTATAGACATTAATCCATTAACCTAATTATAGTCCAGTCAAGTGCAAGAGTTGGATGATAAATAATGTGCCTCTACTGATCATTTCAAGATCTATCCTGAAGTACCATGCTGTCAGTGATAGGATAATATCCATATGCCTACAAGGAAGACCAGTTAATATGACTATTATTCAAACTTATGCACTAGTTGAAGATTTTCACCAAATTCTGCAGTCTGAAATTGATCAAATATGCAATCAAGATGCATTGATAATTACTGGTGATTGAAATGAGAAAGTTGGAAGAAGGATCAGTAATTAGAAAATATGGCCTGGTGATAGGAATGCTGTGGGATATCGCATGATAGAATTTTGCAAGACCAACAACTTATTCATGGGAAATACCTTTTTACAACAACATAAGTGGTGACTATACAGGTGGACCTCACCAGATGGAATACACAGGAATCAAATCAACTACATCTGTGGATAGAGACAATGGAGAAGCTCTATATCATCAGTCAGAACAAGGCCAGGAGCTGACTGTGGAACATGGAACAGACCATCAATTGCTCATATGCAAGTTCAAGTTGAAGCTGAAGAAACTTAAACATGTCCATGAGAGCCAAAGTATGACCTTGAGTATATCCCACCTGAATTTAGAGACCATATCAAGAATAGATTTGATGCATTGAACACTAATGACCAAAGACCAGACAAATTGTGGGATGACATTAAGAACCTCATACATGAAGAAAGCAAAAGGTCATTAAAAAGGCAGAAAAAAAAAAAAAAAAAGACCAAAGTGGTTGAAACTTGCTCTTGAATGTAGAGTAACTAAAGCAAACGGAAGAAATGATGAAGTAAAAGAGCTGAACAGAAGATTTCAAAGGGCAGCTTGAGAAGACAAATTAAAGTATTATAATAAAATGTGCAAAGACCTGGAGTCAGAAAATCAAAAAAGAACATGCATGGCATTTCTCAAGCTGAAAGAAGTGGAGAAAAAACTCAAGCTTCAAGCTGCAATATTGAAGGATTCTATGGGCAAAAAATTGAATGATGCAGGAAGCACCAAAAGAAGATGAAAGGAATACATAGAGTCACTACACCAAAAAGAATTGGTGGACATTCAACCCTTTCAGGAGGTACCATATGATCAAGAACCAATGGTACTGAAGGAAGAAGTCCAAGCTGCACTGAAGGCATTGGCAAAACACAAGTCTCCAGGAATTGGTGAAATACCTATTGAGATGTTTCAACAAATGGATGCAATGCTGGAAGCACTCCCTTGTCAATGCCAAGAAATTTGGAAGACAGCTACCTGGCCAATTGACTGGAAGAGATACATATATGTGCCTATTCCAGAGAAAAAATGATTCAATGGAATGAAGAAATTATCGAACAATATCATTAATATCACATGCAAATAAAATTATACTGAAGATCATTCAAAAACAGTTACAGCAGTACATTGACAAGGAACTGCCAGAAATTCAAGCCACATTCAGAAGAGGACGTGAAACAAGGGATATCCTTGCTGATGTCAGATGGATCTTGGCTGAAAGCAGAGATGTTTACCTGTGTTTTATGGACCGTGCAAAGGCATTTGACTGTGTGGATCATAACAAATTATGGATAACAGTTTGAAGAATGGGAATTCCACAACATTTAATTGTACTCATGAGAAACCTGTCTACAGACCAAGAGGCAGTTGTTCAAACAGAACAAGGGATACTATGTGGTTTAAAGTCAGAAAGGTGTGCGTCAGGCTTGTATCCTTTCACCATACTTATTCAGTCTGTATGCTGAACAAATAATCTGAGAAGCTGGCCTATATGAAGAAGAATGTGGCATCCAGGTTGGAGGAAGACTCATTAACAACTTGCTATATGCAGATGTTACAAACTTTCTGCTGAAAGCAAAGAGGACTTGAAGGACTTACTGATGAAGATCAGACTACAGACTTCAGTATGGATTACACCTCAACATAAAGAAAACAAAAATCCTCACAACTGGACCAATAAGCAACAATATGATAAAAGGAGCAAATATTGAAGTTGTCAAAAATTTCATTTTACTTGGATCCACAATCAACGTCCATGGAAGCAGCAGTCAAGAAATCAAGTGACGTATTGCATTGGGAAAATCTGCTGCCAAAGTCCTCTTTAAAGTTTTCAAAAGCAAAAATGTCACTTTGAGGACTACAGTGCATGTGACCCAAACCATGGAATTTCCAATTGCCTCATATGCGTGCAAAAGCTGCACAATGAACAAGGAAGACTGGAGATGAATTGATGCCTTTTAATTATGGTGTTGGTGAAGAATACTGAGTATACCGTGGACTGCCAAAAGAACAAACAAATCTGTCTTGGAAGAAGTACAGCCAGAATCCTCCTTAGAAGGGAGGATGGTGAGACTTCGTCTCATGTACTTTGGACTTGTTATCAGGAGGGACTAGTCGTAGAGAAGGAATCAATGAGATGGATTGACACAGTGGCTGCAACAGTGGGCTCAAACAACAATGATTGTGAGGATGGCGCAGGACCAGGCAGTGTTTTGTTCTGTGGTACATAGGGTAGTTATGAGTCTGAACCGAATTGATGGCACCTAACAACAACAGCATTGTTTTGACTGAGATTTGATTGAATCACACTAATTTAATTAAGAAATTTGCTTGGATTCTGTAGACCTCATGTCTGTGTGAAATGAGGTTGGTGGGAGGCACAGAACTCCAGTTCCAATTCCGTGAAGCCAGCAAAGAGATTGCCAAGCAAAGACAGGGTTTTAGAGCTGACCACTTCGATTATCTCCTCCCAGCAGGAGGTCACATTCCACAACCAAAACCAGACTGAGGGAAGGCTGCTATACCTTGATGGCCAGAGTGTTTGTTCACCACAGTGCTTTTGTTTTCTGCACTTTGTGGATGACAGCTTTCCTTCCGCTCTTCATGACCACAGTCGGCCATCCAGTTAGTTGCCATCCAGTTGGCTCCGACTCATGGCAACCTTATATATAACAGAGCAAAATGTTGCCCTGTCTTGTGCCATCTTCATGATCATTGGTATGTTTGAGTCCCTGGTTTCAGCTTTGTGTCAATCCATCTCATTGAGGTTTCTCTTGTTTTCTATGGACTTCTGCTTTACCAAATATAATGTCCTTTTCTTGAATTGGTCTTTCCTGATGACATGCTCTAACTAAGCGAGTTAAAGTCTCACCATCCTCACTTCTAAGGAACGTTCTGGCTGTATTTCTTCTAAGACTGATTAGTTTGTTCTTCTGACAGTTCATGATATGTTCAATATTCTTTGCCAACACCACAATCTGAATGCACAAATTCTTTTGTCTTGCTTTTTCATTGTCCAACTTTTGCATGCATATGAAAAGACTGTGGCTTATGTCAAGAGCACCTTAGTCCTCTAAGTGACATTTTTGCTTTTGAAAACGTTAAAGAGGACTTTTGGAGCAGATTTGCCCAATGCAATACATCCTTTGATTTCTTGCTGTTGTTTCCATGGATTATAGAGCTATACAGTCTTAAGAAATCCTGAGCTATAAGCCTGTTTACTTCTTTCTCATCAAAAAGGAGGAGAAAATATCCTGATTATTTCGTGTTGGACAGCTCTTCTAATTAGTGTCAAATTTCAGTAGGACCTTTGCACTTACATGTCCATTGTTTATATTTTCAACTGTTAGGAATACCTTAGAGGTTCAAGACACATAGTAGTTTGAATTTTGCTGAGATACAAATTTAAATACCAGTACTCTGAATATGCACCAAAGTCGTTCCTAAACTAACGAACAAGACTTGCAAACACCTTGACGTCTGTATCACCATGCAGTTCTGTTCATCTTAGATCAAATCTTCATATTTATGAACTGAGGAATTCAAGAGTGTTTAAAAAGTATCCCTTGAAAGTGAACGTCAAAAATCTAAAGTAGATACTTCTTAACTAGAAAGAGTTTGAAGTTTTTGCTTTCACCATTAACAAATTAAACCCAGGTATTTGGCAATTGGAAACCCTGGTAGCATAGTGGTTAAGAGCTATGGCTGCTAACCAAAAGATCAGCAGTTCAAATCCACCAGGCGCTCCTTGGAAACCCTATGCGGCTGCTCTACTCTGTCCTGTAAGGTCGCTATGAGTTGGAATCAACTCGACAGCAATGGGTGTGATTAGGAAATTGCTGAGTTTTGCCAATGTTATATCTATAATCAATCATACGTTATAAAAACTGGGTGGCATTCAAAAGATAATGGTATCCTAGACTTTTCCTTAATTTACTTGTTCCCTAGACTAGTGGTCTATTTCCCATTCTGATTATAGAGTGTTATATTAATTGAACTGCTTTAGTCTGGGAATTGTACAGGATTATGATTTAGTAACATTTTCATTTTTAACTACTTGAAGCAGTGATGTGGGCAAAGCCCCAAGGTCTCCCATGGAAAAGGAACCGGCAGCTCAAGCCCAGGCGGCCTCCAGGCACCTGGCTCAACATTAAGACTCTGAATCTAGAAACAACACCCTCCCGGAGTTCTGGATGCCTGGGACCGAGACATCTCCAACTCCCCACCCCCTCCATGGCTAGAAGCTGAGAACAGTGCGCCTTCATCCCAAGAAAGTCTGGAATGGAGGACAGCCACTTTTCCAACCTTAATTTTAGTCATTTTTGTAAGTTAACTGCTAAGGGAGCATCATTTGTGGCTGCAAGTCTCATTCATGGCATCACCTGAAATTCCTTGGAGTCATCGGCAGTTGGTCTGCAATTGCATTAAGTTTGAGGAAACATCTGTGTTGAAATAATCACTTGCTGCTGAATATTTTGGCTAGTTTTATTACTGACTGAGCCATAGCTTTAGGGCAATAGCAAGGAGCCAATAGTTCTTGTTTGCAAAAGTTAAACTAGTAATAGAAAATATTGTTACTATTGAAAATCAAGTAGTTATGTCCTACCTAAAGCATGTGTTTGTCTTCCATTGGATAATCCATTTTTTCCTTCTTTTTTATAGGGCAGGTAGGAATTTGCCTAAGATACCTGTTCCCGTTGAGTCGATTCCGACTCACAGCAACTCCATGTTACAGAGTAGAACTGCCTCATAGAGTTTTGTAGTCTATAATCTTTATGGGAGCAGATGGCCAGGTCTTTTTTCCCATGGAGCCACTGGTGGGTTCGAACCACAGACCTTTGGGTTAGCAGTGGAGTGCTTTAACCACTGCGCCACCAGGACTCTTTTGCCCTAAGATGGGAGTGAGTAATATAAACACCATGCAAAGTTTCTTTTCTGATGGTTGATCTTTTGGGAAGTTGACTCTCTCAGGGGAACATATAAATCATATGACTTTGTAGCCGGAGAGAGTTAATGCAGCCTCAAAAATCCCTAAACTTCTGCATTGGCTCTGTGCACGTGGCCTTTATGTAGGCTTTTCACGTTGGCCTATTGTCTGGGCAGCGTATTTATTTCTCTGATGTCTCTACTACTCTTATTAATTCTGTTAGCTAGACGATTAACTTGGATGCTGAAAGACAAATGGAAGTAATGAAATTCTACATTTTAGCTTCTGCTTTGTGTTCAGTTAAGGATAAATCTTCAGAGATGCCTCATTTTCTGCTGTCAGTCATCTTGAGAAATACCTTTCATTGACAGACTGTCCTATGGAGCTAAAGGTAAGCAGCAGTAAATCCATATTTCTTTAGAAGCCCTCTCTGTTGTTGTTGTTATTAGCTGCTATCAATGGCTCTAATTCATGGCAACCCCATGTACAACAGAATGAAACATTGCCTGGTCCTGCACCATCTTCACCATCATTAGTATGCTCAAGTCCATTGTTGCAGCCACTGTATGTTTGAGTGCCTTCCAACCTAGGAGGCTCATCTTCTAGCACTGTTGTTGTTAGGTGCTGTTGAGTCAGTTTGGACTCACAGCGAACTCATGTACAACAGAACAGAACACTGCCTGGTCCTGCGCTATCTTCACAATCATTTTTATATTTGAGCCCATTGTTGCAGCCACTGTGTCAATCCATCTTGTTGAGGGCCTTCCTCTTTTTCGTTGACTGTCTGCTTTACCAAGTACGATGCCCATCTCCGGGGACTTCTAGCACCATATTGGGCAATAGTCTGTTGTGATCCATAGGTTTTTCATTGGCTGATTTTTGGGAGTAGATCACCAGACCTTTCTTCCTAGTCTGTCTTAGTCTGGAAGTTCCACTGAAAGCTGCCTACCATGGGTGATCCTGCTGGTATTTGAAGTACTGGTGGCATAGCTTCCAGCAAGATAGCAACACACAAGGCACCACAGAACAACAAACTGACAGATGGGTAGTGGTCTCTATTTTTGCTTTCCTTAAATATCTCATCTGTCAATGAAAGAGAGTTGAAAATTGAATTAAATGTTCCGTAAGTGTAAGCATGAAAGTACATCCTTTCTCCAAATATTCAGTTACAAAAGGAAGAAGATAGTGCTTGTTTCTCCTTTCTGATTGTTTCTTTAAAGTCCTGTCAGAGAATTCCAGCATCTGGTTCATCTCGGTGTTGGTGGTTGCTGGTGGTTTTTTCTCATTCACATAGTAGTTTTCTTGATTCCTGGTATGACAGGTGATCTTATATTATATCCTAGACATTATGACCATTATGTTAGGAGACTCTGGGCCCTATTCAAATCTTCTGTTTTTGCAGGCATCACTCTGTTTAGGGTTAGCACACAGGTCCTGACCTAATTTTGTGGACTGTGGTTTCAGTAACAGTTTAATTTTCAGAGCCTTGTCATGTTCTTGCGGCATTCTGGGTTTATCCGTCGCCTCTTCGGCCTTTACGAGATCCTGCAGGTACCTAGTGCCTCTTGGTGGATGTCTTAGTTTCTTAGTGCTGCTTTAACAGAGGTACCACAAGTGGGTGGCTTTAATGAACAGACGTTTATTTTCTCACAGTTTAGAATGATAGAAGTCTGAATTCAGGGCCCCTGCTCTAGGGAAAGGCTTTCTCTGTCTGTCAGCTCTGGGGGAAAGTCTTTATCTCTTTTCAGCTTCTGTTCCTCTGTTCTTTGGCAAACTTCATGTGGAGTGGCATCTGTCTTCCCCCATCAGTGCTTCCTGCTTCTGTGCCGAATCTGCTCTTTCTTATCTCAAAAGAGATTGGTTTAAGACAAACCCCATACTGATGTAGCCTCATTAACACAACAAAGAGAACTCTATTCCCAGATGGGATTATATCCATAGGGACAGGGGTTAGTATTCCAACACATATTCTGGGGGGAGATGATTTAATGCATAACAGTGGGGAGCAGAATGTCTTCAGCCACGGGAATGAGGGGAGTCTGGGCTGGACCACTGGGGTAACTGGGTCCTTCTTGCTGGCTCCCCCAGTGGGGGAGGGAGTTGGTCTTGGAGGAGGACAACAGCTGAACTGCAGGCTCAAAGAGGGCTCCCAGGAAGGACTGCTGGGGGTGGTTGGGTCCCTCCTTGCTGGTTCACCCACCAGTTCCAGGGTCTCCTGTAGGGGAAGAGCGTCTCAGACAGCAGACAAAGAAGCTTCCAGAACTTGGTAGATCCTTCTTGCCGGCTCTGCCTGCCTGCCAGAATCTTGGTGGGAGAGGGGTCTCAGATCTGCAGGGATGGAGACCTACCGGGTTGCTGTGGCCAGATCCACCTTGCTGAGGACACAGGCACCTGGGGTCTCTCAGTAGGCAGCGGGGCCTCAGGCCCAGTGGGAAAGAGGGTGCTCTCCGTGGGCTGTTAAATTCAGTGGGTCTCCCTGTCCATCCCACCCCATGCTGAGCTGACCTAATACTGTCAGAAAGGCCCTGATCCATCAGGGGACGAATGACCCAGCTATGCTGCTCATATTGCTGGGTTGGGGTTAGGAGACTCTGAATCTCGGTCACCTTCTTCTGGTGGGGGCAGGGATGATGCAAGACTCTGGCCACTGTGTGGTTCCTCTAGTCCATGGGCCACACAGACCATGTGACTTTCTGTTAGCTGTCCATATGAACGTCCTTTGGTGGACTCCTGTGTTAGTTCCAGTGTTTGTAGTTGTGTGGCTGCTAACCTAAAGGTTGGTGGTTCAAACCCATCCAATGGCTACACAGAACAAAGTCCCAGTGATCTGCTTCTGTAAAGATTACAGCCCAGAAAACCCCGTGGAGCAGTTCTACTCTGTCACATGAGGTCACCATGAGTCAGAATCCACTCAAAGACAAGAGGTTTTGTTTTTTGTTTTGTTTTGTTTTTTATAATTGTGCTGAGCAGGGAGAAACAGGCCTAGGCCATCTTGTCCAGACAGAAGTGCCGTACATGCCTTTAGGAATATTTAGTGAAAATGTACACTGTTTTCCTTCCAACCTACAACCATTTTTTATTACTTGTAGAATCTATAAGTTTGTTTTTTAAAATAACTCCCCACCTCCCATCCACCACTCCTAGTAACCACTAATCTACTTTTTATATGTGCTTTTTAAATGCAATCTTTTTCCTTTTTTGTCTAGCTCTCCTCCCAGTTCCTCCATCCACATCAGCACCCCACCCCAGGGTCACCTGTGTTACAATCCAGTGTCCATTCTGCCGTGGTTTTGGTTCATATGAATGTAATACAGGGCAGACTTATACATATGTAGATACACAGGCATGCACATGTGCACACACATGTGCACACACGTATACAGAAGCGTATGCATTTGTGCACAGACATAGGGAGGCTGTCCCTTTTTGTTTTACAGGGTCATATTAACAGCTTACTCTTCTCACTCAATAATACCTGATGAAAATCTGTCCAGGAAAACTGGAGTAGCTGTAATTCATTTTCTGATTTTGCTCAGCCTGCCTCTGATTGATGGACATTCTTTTGTAGTTTCTTGTTGCTATAAACGATGCACCAACACTTTTGCGTTTGTTCTCGTTTTTGGTAATGTAATTTCTATGGGTCGGATTTCAAGAGTTGGATTTTGAGGTTGAAGCATTTGTGTATTTTTAATGAAACATCTGTTTCCACATTGATCTTGAAAAAGGCTACAAAACTTCACATTTTCCTTTATAATGTATGAGAGTAACCTTTTCCAAGAGGGTGGTTTTCTTAAGTCAGTATCTAAAGGTTTTTGTCAGCCCCCCATTTCTGTTTTTTTTCCTCTGTCTGGCCATAGGATAAATGTTCTTGTAGCTGCGTCGATGGATCCCAGGCACAGCAACAACACACCATTCCTTCTCTGATGGTAAAACCATGCTGGTCTTCTCTTGCTTTTGCTTGATCTCTAATCCTTCTCCCCGCTGGCCCCAGGAATAGACTGGCTGCAGGCTGCTTATCAGCTCTGCACCACATGGGCAGGGCTGCATGAGTACACTGCCACCTAAGCCTATCGCTCTTCACAAGACACTAAGTTCAGTTCATTTATAAACACTTAATACTAGATGGTGAGGCCTGGCTCCTGTGGACCAGAAATTTCAGGAGTTCCGTATGATTCTGCTACATTAGACTTTAGAAATTACAAATATATCATGGCTCTCACCTCTCCAACCTATGATCCTTTGGGGTTAAAGTGCTTGTGATTATTTTAAATTGTCATTTCTGAAATGACCTTCCAGATGTAAAAAAATAAATAAATGAAGAGAAAAATCTACTTGAGTGCCCTATGATGGTGACATATGATCAGGAAGGACAGATTTTCAAATTCTCTGGATGGTTTGTTGTATCCATCTCTGTCTTTGAAATCATAGACGAAGCTTGTAGTAAGTGAGAGACTGAAAAATTCCGGTTATTCTGCCTTTGAAAACCAAAGCCAGATATTAAAAGGAAAACAAACAAAAGCACCTTTAAAAGGAACAGTGGGCATAAAGGAATAAGCCAACAATTGAAAAACATCATCTAAATCTTAACCAAAAAAACTTAGCCAGCTGCCATCAAGTCAACTCTAACTCGTGGTGACCCGATGTGCATTGAGAACTGTGTTCCATAGGGTTTCAATGGCTGATTTTTCAGAAGTAGATCATCAGGCCTTTCTCCTAGGTGCCTCTGGGTAGACTCGTACCTCCAGCCTTTTGGTTAGCAGCCGAGCACATTCACCATTAGCACCTCCCTGGGACCTTCTTTGGTAATTTCTCTCTCCTTCCCTCTTCCTCCAATGCTCTATAGGAGCAGCTACTTTGTTTTCCTAGTGTCTCCTTGGGCCCCCAAGATGCGGAACAGTGCCAGGCACTTAACAGGTGCTCAGTAAATATTTGCTGAAAAATGGAACAGAGGGCAGCATTATTAGCAACACAATTTAAGACCCTGATCCTGAATGGCATAATTTTCTCTTCTTTTCTTTTCCGTTCAAATGCCTGTTGTATGGAAATGATATAGACTGTCCTGCTACCTTTCTTCTGGATCTTCCTCTGTTAATCCATGACCATGCCTTTATCTCTCCTCCACAATCTTAGGAGGCAAGGTTTCCTGGGTCATTGGAAAATTCCAGTAACAAGAGCTACTCCTGACTCATTAACGCTGATGTCCTTTGATG
>NW_004444119.1:289773-292245 GCF_000243295.1 Trichechus manatus latirostris | reverse complement strand
GGTTGGTTATGTGGAAGGATGTGCACTGGTGGCTCAGTGTGCTGGCAGTCATGACAAGAATGGCACTAGATGTCTGTGGCTAAGCACAACTGAGATCCTGCTGGAAGAGAACACACAGCTGGGGTGAGCAACAGGCAAGTGAAAGCTAGGCGTGAAAGCCAAGGACCTCTTTGGCTGCCTAAAAAGCTCTCATCCCATGCATCTAGAGAGGAGAGGAAGCCAAGGACCAAGCCCAAGACTTAAAACTCAGATCAGTGAACTTCAGAGATTGTCAAACACCTCCAGGGCAGGACTGCGGTGCTGAGATTGGCTGGTGGGGGCTCCTGAGACACTGCACATGGGATGGGGACACCTGGGTGGAGGTTCTCTGAAAACTTTGTGACTCCATGAACCTTCTGGGCCTGCAGATTTGTCTCCTTAGTAAGTGCTAGCCCTCCCCTCTCTCTCTGCTGGAAGAGAGTAAGTGGCCCACCCTAGCTCTCCTCAATGCCCCCAGGCCCCACCCTATCTCCCCTCAAAGACCTCAGGCCCTGCCCCAGCTCTCCTCCAGGTAGGGGAACTTCACAACACAACTCATCGGGATACGCAGGTCCGGATACTAAGGGAAAGGGACTACCCCTGAAGGAGCTCTGCGATCTACCCAGATGTACTGTAGGAGATGGGTATGCACATTAGAATTGGGTCTGGAGGTGCTACAAGGGGGCTGAAAAACCAAGTTGGGAAAGGAAGTCATTAGTAACTTGGGGGCACTCTCCCAACATACAGGGTTTAATACCATGGAAAGCTCCCCTCCCCCAGGAATCATCTTAAATAACTTGCTTATGAGGAATTAGGTAGAATAGAACTTAATTCGATAAGACTGGTCTAAAACTGGAAACCCTGGTGGCGTAGTGGTTAAGAGTTTAGCTCCTAACTAAAAGGTTGGCAGTTCAGATCCGCCAGCCACTCCCTGAAACACTATGGGGCAGTTCTACCCTGTCCTATAGGGTAGCTATGAGTCGGAATCAACTTGACGGCAATACGTTTGGCTTTTTTTTTTTTTTTTTTAGTTTGGTCTAAAACTAAGAATTATAATCATTGTTGTTGTTGTTATTAGGTGCCATCGAGTTGCTTCCAACTCACAGCGACCCTAGGTACAACAAAAAGGAACATTGCCAGGTGGTGCACCATCCTCACAATCGTTGTTATGCTTGAGCCCATTGTTGCAGCTACTGTGTCAATCTATCTCGTTGAGGGTCTTCCTCTTTTTCACTGACCCTCTACCAAGTGTGATGTCCTTCTCCAGGGACTGATCCCTCCTGATAACATGTCCAAAGTATGTGAAACGAAGTCTTGCCATCCTCGTTTCTAAGGAACATTTGGCTGTATTCTTCCAAGACAGATTTGTTCATTCTTCTGGCAGTCCATGGTAAATTCAATATTCTTCGCCAACACCATAATTCAAAGGCATCAGTTCTTCTTCAGTCTTCCTTATTCATTGTCCAGCTTTTGCATGCATATGAGACGGTTGAAAATACCATGGCTTGGGTCAGGCGCATCTTAGTCTTTAAAGTGACATCCTTGCTTTTTGACATTTTAAAGAAGTCTGTTGCAGCAGATTTGCCTCATGCAATAATCCTCTCATTTCTTGACTGCTGCTTCCACGGGTATTGATTGTGGATCCAAGTAAAATGAAATCCTTGACAACTTCAATCTTTTCTCCGTTTCTCAGGATGTTGCTTATTGGTCCAGTTGTGAGGATTTTTGTTTTCTTTATGTTGCAATGTAATCCATACTGAAAGCTGTGGTCTTTGATCTTCATCAGTAAGTGCTTCAAGTCCTCTTCACTTTCAGCAAGCGAGGTTGTGTCATCTCAATATCACAAGTTGTTAATGAGTCTTCCTCCAATCCTGATGCCTCATTCTTCTTCACATAGTCCATCTTTTTGAATTATTTGTTCAACATACAGAAATTGTTATAATCATTATGTGAGCAAAAATAGAGTAAGGAGAATTTGAGACAAGTGACACAGTTGACCCTCTTCTGCTTGAAGCACTCTCTAGGATTTGGTGAAACCATATGTATGAGTTTCATAGGAATGCCGTAACAAAGTACCACAAATCGGGTGGCTTAAAACAACTGTGCCCCACAGTTCTGGGACAAGATCTCCAAATTCAAGGAAACAGCAGGGCCATGCTCTCTCCGAAGTTCTAGGGCAGGATCCTTCCTTGCTTCTTCTAGCTTCTGGTGCTTCCTGGCAATCTTTGGCGTTCTTTAGCTTGTAGATGTATCACTCCAACCTCTGCCTCAGTCCTCACATGGCTGTCTTCCCCCTATGTGCCTGTGTTTCCCTGTCTGTGTCTCTTTTCCATATTTTTCAAGAACACCAATCATATTAGATTAGGGTCCACCCTACTCCAGCATTACCTCATATTAACTGACAACATCTTCAAAGACCCTATTTTCAAACAAGGTCACATTCACATGTACTGG
>NW_004444119.1:287185-289247 GCF_000243295.1 Trichechus manatus latirostris | reverse complement strand
TTGGGAGAGAGACAGATGTCAGCCATACCTCGAAGCAGAATCTTTGATGTGGTGAAAAAATAAGAAATTGTTCACTACAGATGAGCTGGTAAGCAAGGTAAGCACCGTGCTTACCTTGCCTGTTGGATAATCCACCCCGTCTTCAGCTCTCTTTGTTGACTCCTCTGTTTTCAGTCCTCATCTCTGTCTATACTCTTTCTGAGGTGAGTCCATCCAGTCCCAGGTTTATCCCATCTGTTTGCCGGTGACTCCTCAGTACCAATCTTCATTCTTGTCTCTTCCTTGGGCTCCAGACTGAAATATCCAACTGCCGGCTTGAAATCTTCACGGGATGTCTAGTAGCATCTGAAGCTTCCCAAATAAGACCAATTGATTTTCCCCTCCAAATATGCTTCCTCCCAAGTCTTCTCCATCTCAGGAAATGACATCGCCATCCAAATTCTTTAAGCGAAACAAAACAAATAGGAATTACCCTGTATTTCTTTGCCAAACATATCCCAAATCTGACCATTTCTTACCATCTTCCTTGCTAAAATCTGGCATCAAGCCACCATTATCTCTCACCTGCACTACGGTGAGATCTCTTACCTGGCCTCCTTGCCCCACTTCTGCACCTACAGTGCACTATCCACAGAGTAGCTGGAACATGCTTTCATGGTATACATGGTTGCACAGAGTCCCCAACTTAAAAATGAACAACAGCATCCAATGGCAACTTGAATAATATCAGAGTCCCTACATGGTCTCAGGGGCCCTGGTGGTGCAGTGGTTAAGTGTTTGGCTGCTAACCGAAAGGTTGGTGGTTCCAATCCACTAACTGCTCCGCTGGAGAAAGATGTGGCAGTCTGCTTCTGTAAAGATTACGGCCTTGGAAACCCTGTGGGGCAGTTCTAATTTGTCCTATAGGCTCACTATGAGTTGGAATCCACTCAGTGGCAGTGGATTTGGTTGTTGTTTTTTTTTTGTTTGTTTCGAAAGCCCAACATGAATGCCACTGGTCTATCCTTTCGGCATTCTCTCTTCTCTCTCTCTCAGTCTCTCTCTCTCTCACTGGTTCACCTCCAGGACAGACATCCTGTGTCTTAACTACACCTCTGTGGCTCAGGACCCTTCTCCGTGACATGCTGTTCTCCAGACTTCGTGTGGCTGTTGCTTTCTCAGCTTCATTGTCACCTTCTCGGAGATGCCTCTTGTGGTTGTCCTCCATGGAAGAGAACCCTCTCAACTCACTTATCACTATTGCAACCATTGTTTAAAGGTTTATTATCTGTCTTCTCCCCTTGGAATGTAAACTCCCTCAGGGGAGGGGCTTTGCTATTTTAGCTACTGTGGTTCCAGTAATTACAGACACAACCAGACATGTAACAGTCACTCAGTAAGTATCTTTTATTTGATTTACTGAGAGAGGGAGCTTCCAGTGAGATCTAATTGCTCCTCAGTACAAGGCTCTATGAGGAACAAAATAGCCACTCATTGAGATAAGGGCATCACAGTCCTCAACATCAGCTGAGTGTCATCAGCATTAAGATGGAATGATGCTCCATTTTAGCATCACTATTCTTTAAAAATCCTCAAAAGTGCAACTTGGAAACATCTCTCCTTTGACACAGCACTTTTATTTCTTGGAATTAGCCTATGTATATATAGACAAGAGCCAATCTAACTATCCATCAGCAGTAGACTAGACTAGACTAGTTAAATACATTATGATAATTCATATAGTGGGCAACAATGCAGGTGATAAAAAGAATAAGGCAAACCTTCCTATGCTGATATTGAAAGACTTCTGAGAAATTACATAAGCGAGAAGCAACATCCGGATTGATGTATAGTTTATGATCCCATTCTTGTGAGTATACTATAGATTTATATAGGAGACTATATGCATATAATTTTTCTAAAGGATAGTTGTGAAGCCATTGTGATGGTTTTTGGGGAGAGGCGATGATTAAGAGGCAGGAGGCTTTTACGTTCAATTTTATGCCTTTTGTTATTACTTGAATTTTCAGACCATTGCATGTGTTACTTTCATTTGTTACAAAACGCCAACATGAGTTATCAG
>NW_004444119.1:275207-285188 GCF_000243295.1 Trichechus manatus latirostris | reverse complement strand
CTTTGCATAGTCAATAAAACACAGGTAAACATCTTTCTGGTATTCTCTGCTTTCAGCCAGGATCCATCTGACATCAGCAGTGATATCCCTGGTTCCATGTCCTTTTAAGATTCTAGCTTGAATTTCTGGCAGTTCCCTGTTGATGTACTGCTGCAGCCACTTTTGAATGATCTTCAGCAAAATTTTACTTGCGTGTGATGTTAATGATATTGTTCAATAATTTCCGAACTTGGTTGGATCACCTTTCTTTGGAATAGGCAGAAAGATGGATCTTTTTCGTTGGTTGGCCAGGTGGCTGTCTTCCAAATTTCCTGGCATAGATAAGTGAGCACTTCCAGCACTGCATCCGTTTGTTGAAACATCTCAATTGGTATTCCATCAATTCCTGGAGTCTTCTTTTTCATCAAAGCCTTCAGTGCAGCTTGGACCTCTTCCTTCAGTATCAGCGGTTCCTGATCATATGCTACCTCCTAAAATGGTTGAACATCAACCAATTCTTTTTGGTATAGTAACTATGTGTATTCCTTCCATCTTCTTTTGATGTCTCCTGCATCATTTAATATTTTCCCCATAGAATCCTTCACTATTGCAACTCGAGGCTTGAATTTTTTCTTCAGTTCTTTCAGCTTGAGAAATGCCAAGTGTGTTCTTCCCTTTTGATTTTCTAACTCCAGGTCAAATGATTGGGCAAATCTTCTACAAAAGACCTCTTTAAAGTGTTAAAAAGCAAAGATGTCACCTTGAAGACTAAGGTGTGCCCGACCCAAGCCATGGTGTTTTCAATTGCTTCATATGCATGCGAAAGATGGACAATGAACAAGGAAAACTGAAGAAGAATTGATGCCTTTGAATTATGGTGTTGACGAAGAATATTGAATATACCATGGACTTCAAAAAGAATGAACAAGTCTGTCTAGAAAGAAATACAGTCAGAATTCTCCTTAAAAGCAAGGATGGTGAGACTACATCTCATGTACTTTGGACATGTTATCAGGAGGGATCAGTCCCTGGAGAAGGACATCATGCTTGGTAATGTAGAGGGTCAGCGAAAAAGAGGAAGACCCTCAGTGAGATGGATTGACACAGTGGGTGCAACCATGGGCTCAAACATAGCAATGACATAAGGATAGCATATGACCAGGCAGTGTTTTGTTCTGTTGTACACACGGTGGCTATGAGTTGGAACCACCTCGATGGCACCTAGCAACAACAACATCCCTTAAGTCACTGTTTTTTTGTTTCTCATATTTTTATCCCTTAAATCTTAGTATTCCTCAAAGTTTTGTCATTAATCATCATTTCTTGTCGCTCTACACACTCTGGTGACCTCATCCTCTCCAAAAACAAAAGCAAGCAAGCAAGCAAACAAACAAACAAAAAAACCATTTGCCATCCAGTAAACTCCAACTCAAGGCAACTCCAGGTGTGTTGGAGTAGAATTGAGCTCCATCGGATTTTCAATGGCTGATTTTTTTTGGAAGTAGACCACCAGGCCTTTCCTCCGAAGTGCCTCTGGGTGGACTCAAACTGTCAATCTCTTGGCTAGCAGCTGAGCGTGTTAACATTTACACTATACAGGGACTCCAGGGTATAGGAACCAGCATATAAAGTTAGCCTAACAGGGCGACTATTTGTTGACTTCTTTGACAGAATACAAGGAGGTGCTCTTAGAAGTGCAGAAGGGGAACTTTCTAGTGCTCTGACCTGGGTGTTGAGGAGGGGGTGTTATCAGGGAGGTCAGCTGCCCACAGCACAGCAGACACAGAGTTCCCATAACCAGATGTGATGGTTAAGATTGTGTGTCAACTTGGCTGGACCACGATTCTCAGTGTTTATATGTGATCACTCCCATGATTGAATCTGCTGTGAGTAGCCAGTCAGTTGAAAGGGAGTTTCCTTGGGGGCGTGGCCTGCATCACAATATAAGCAGATGTTCTGGCTTTTTGCTCGCTCTGGATCCTGCAGCTGCCTCCTGTTTGTCTGACCTGTCGTTCTTGGGACTTGAGCTGTCAGCTTATCTGCCAATCTTGGGATTCATCGATATTCTCAGCCTGTGAGTGAGAGCCCTGCTTTCCGATCTGCCGATCTTGGGTTCAATAGCCCCTGCAGCTACGTAAATCGGGACAAGCCTCTAACCTAATCCACGGACTTGGGACGTTCCAGCCTCTACAATCATGTTAGCTGTTTCTTTGGTATAAATTTCTCTCTACATATATTTATATGCTTTACTGGTTTTGTTTCTCTAGAGAACCCAGCCTAAGACACCAGAGTTCCATAATTTCATCGTGAACTTCAGTTTTGGTTTGGTAACATTCTAAGTGACTTTTCATTTGGATGAATTTGACTTTTTCTTATAAAAGAGAAATTTCTCCTCATAGTTTTTATAAGTCCTATAAAATGAAGCAATCACATTTTTCTAAAAGCCTTAGAGATTCTCCTTCTTTCCTTTAGATGAGAAGATGTAGGTTTAGTTCTCTTCTTTATATTTGAGTCTCTGAAATGATGAATATAGGAAAAATAAAAATCCTGCCCTCTCCATCTGTGTTCCCTTGGAGTCCGTCTATACTCCCCTGTATGTGTTTGTCATACTGTGAATGATGGAGTTTGTGTCTCCCAGGACCGTGTGCTCCCTGGTGGCCCACATCATTCATCATCTGCCTTCTGCAGACCCAGCCCAGGGTGGGACACAAGTGGCTAAATGTGTCCCCTATGTCTCCCCCACATTTTTTAAAATACATATTTTATTTTAGAATAGTGTTAGCTTTATGGAGCCCTGGTGGCATAGTGGTTAAGAGCTCGGCTGCTAACCAAAAGGTCAGCAGTTCAAATCCACCAGTCACTCCTTGGAAAAACTATGGGGCAGTTCTACTATGTCCTATAGTGTCTCTATGAGTTGTAAAGATAATACAGAGAATTCCTGTGTACCCCACACCTAGTGACTGTCTTGTCGTGCTTCTGTAACAAACACCACAAGTGGGTGGTTTTAAAGAAGAGAAATTTGTTTTCTCATTTCAGGCACCTAGGAGTTTGAATTAAGGGTACAGGCTTTAAGAGAAGGCTTTCTCTTTGTCACACAATCCATATGTATAGGGGTTAGGATTTCAACACATATTTTGGGGGACACAATTCAGTCCATATCACCCAATTTCCCCTTATGTCAACATTTTGCTATGTACACTTGTCATGATTCATGAACCAATATTGATATATGATTATTAATTAAGCTCGATATTCTATTTGAGTTTAATTAGTTTTTTCCTGAAAAACTAATTGCATTTAGCTATCATGTCTTGTTAGCTCCTCTGGGCTGTGGCAGCTTCTCAGACTTCCTTTTTTGTTGTTAATCTTCACAGTTTTGAGGAGTACTGGTCAGATATTTTGTAGGATGGAAGCTCTTTTTCATTCACTCTACTTTACCAAGCATGATGTCCTTCTTCAGGGACTGGTCCCTCCTGGTAACATGTCCAAAGTATGTGAGATGAAGTCTTGCCATCCTCACTTCAAGAAGCATTCTGACTGTACTTCTTCCAAGACAGATATGTTCTTTCTTCTGGCAGTCCATAGTATTTTCAAAGACATCAGTTCTACATCGATCTTCCTTATTCATTGCCCAGCTTTCATATGTGAGACTGAAAATACCATGGCTTGAGTCAGGCGCACCTTAGTCCTCAAAGTGACATCTTTGCTTTTTAACACTTGAAAGAGGTCTTTTGCAGCGGATTTGCCCAATGCAATACGTTGTTTGATTTCTTGACCGCTACTTTCATGGACATTGATTATGGATCCAAGTAAAATGAAATCTTTGACAACTTCAGTATTTTCTCTGTTTATCATGTTGTTGCTTATTGCTCCAGTTGCAAGGATTTTTGTTTTCTTTATGCTGAGGTGTAATCCATACTGAAGACTGTAGTCTTTGATCTTCCTCAGTAAGTGCTTCAAATCCTCTTAACTTTCAGCAAGCAAAGTTGTGTCATATGCATATCGAAGGTTATTAATGAGTCTTCCTCCAATCCTGATGCCCGGTTCTTCTTCATATAGTCCAGCATCTCTGATTATTTGCTCAGCACAGATTGAATAAGTATGGTGAAAGGATACGACCTGACACACACCTTTTCCATGGAACAACTACGTTTTACACATTTGGCAAAACTGCTGGAGTTTAGCTAGCTACTTCCAGAGAATGGTTTCCTGTGCCTCTCTGTGGGTGGTGGCATCTATCACAAAGAGGGTAGTCTCTTGGGAATCATCATTGTTCTCCCAACAGAAGCCACTTCCTCAGCTTGGGGTCCCCCATGAGTCCTGACCACTGGTCAAATTTTGCATTTAGTTGTGTTTGTGTGACATCCACTGAGTCGCCAAATAGGGGAAAACCCTGACATTTATGACTTTATGTTGAGGCCAAGTCAGCTTTTCTAGAGCTATGCTCAATTTTTAAGGATTTTTTAAAATTACAGAACTGGGTAGATTTACTTAAGGGCTTAAACTTCCCTAAAAGGATCTTTAAGTCTTTTGATCTGGAAGTGTTTTTCTTGGCTGCTGAAGAAGGGATAGAAAAAGTGTCTTGGCTCTCTAAAGCCCTTTTAAAGCAACCTTGATGAGTTAGACAGTGATTCTTATTTCAAATTGCAGTCAGAAATAGGAAATAAAATCCGGGGAAAATGGCAGGAGGTTCTTTTTTACATTGACACTGAAACAATACGATCGGCATTTTCCCTTTTAGATTTAAGCAGGAATAGATAACTGTCCTGGACGGCGTGGCCATTCGCTGACATGAAAGAAGCCTGTGTCTCTGAATGTGTGTGTGTGGGGAGAGGAAAGGGACCATGGTAGCCAGAGAACAGAAGGAGAAATTTCTTGTTTCCCTCCACCTCTATCATGTAAAACATTCAAAAATATTTTTGCTTTTTTTCGCTTAGCATTTCATATCATACATTACTTTATATAAAGTATACATTTGCTTCTCCTCATGAAAAATAAACTTGATAATAAGCAACATTGTTATGTAATCCATACATTTTATTATTTACATAATTAAAAAATATATTAACAATTCAAGTGGTTGGGAGGCCTTGGGTGGTGCAAACGGTGAACGCACTCAGCTGCTAACCGAAAGGATGGAGGTTCGAGTCCACCAAGAGGCGCCTTGAAAGGAAGACCTGGTGATCTACTTCTAAAATATCAGCCATTGAAAACCCTATGGTTTTCAACCTTTTGGTTAGCAGCCGAGCACATTCACTGTTTACACCACCCAGAGACTATAGAGTGAATAGAGAGTAAGTGATTAGATAGATGGATAATTGAATGTTGTTAAGTGCTGTCAAGTCAGTTCCAACTCATAGCGACCCTATGTACAACAGAACAAAACACTGCCCGTCCTTTGCCATCCTTCCAATCGTTGCTATGCTTGAGCCCATTGTTGCAGCCACTGTGTCAATCCATCTCATTGAGGGTCTTCCTCTTTTTCGCCGACCTTCTACATTACCAAGCATGATGTCCTTCTCCAGGGATTGATCCCTCCTGATAACATGTCCAAAGTATGTGAGATGTAGTCTAGCTATCCTCGGTTCTAAAGGATAATTGATTAGATGAAATCAATAACACCTCTTAAATTTTGAAGTTCAAGTTTATTTTAAAAAAGGAAAATAATTAAGTCAAAATGAGCTGTTCAGGAAGAAAAGTTCAAACACTACATTTAAAGATAGAATATTAGTTGTGTAAGTGGAAGAGAGACCATTTCCTCCATTAATTACCCAGAAAACATTTCTAAGTTGCAGGAGGTGGCAGCTGAGTGGGTATGCTGGCGAGGCCGGGATGATCTGAGCCAAACCCCTCGGGTTTTGTTAGCAGCCAGGATTCGGAATCAGTTCACTGACAACACACAAAGTGGTTCAAGTTGTTGCTAGACTGTTTTGATGAGATTAATGAGGAGTAACAGGACAGCAGTCAACATTATTCAAAGACGTTTTGTTTTCTGCCTCACATAATCTTCTTGTGTCATAGGACACATCTTTCTAGAGCATAAACGGCTTTCAAGGTTCGTGTTTTCTCATCTGTGGTTTTTCTTGCAGGAACCAACACAGTGACTTGCATTTTCTAGGAGGTGGGTCCACAAATCTTCCATTAAGCATTCAAGGACTTTTGAAGTCGTGTCTACCTGTGTACTTACAACTTGTGCACATTTTGGGGTGTTTATTCCATTTGTGTAAGAAATACTTGTCCAGAAAAAACAGCACACAAAATCATCCTTCCTTTGTGTACGTTTCCTACACTTCATTCCTGGAGGAAGGATTGTCTGGTGATTTAAATAGATTCCTCCAGTGAATGAATGAGTGAGTGGAAGGAGATGAATAAATGCATTGGGGGAGAGAAAAATCTTTACAAACATGATTTTGTCAAGTATAGTGTGGCCTATTTTCTTAAAGAGATGTTAAGGATAAACATAATGAGTACCTTAAATTTGAAAAGAAAGAAATCAAACAGAAAGAAAAAAAATGAAAATATTAAAGATATTTAATCTGGAGAAAAGAAGGCTAAAAATACTGGTTTTAAGTATTTCTCCATTTAATTTATACCATCCTTTGCATTTTTTTCATACATATTTTTTTTTCCTCAAATTGAGCATAAATATTTAAATAGCTGAGATGTTGTGTTATATACATTTTCTGTGAGGCAGAGCTATAGTAGGCCCTTCTCAGTTGCAGAAACGAAACTAAAATTCACTTAAGAAAAACAGGGATTTATTACTTCATGTAACTAGTAAGTGTTTAGGGGTAAATCTAGCTTCAGACTTGGCTGGATCCAGCAGCTCTAATTGATGTGGTCAGGGCTCCTCAGTCTCCAACCCTCCACTTTGCTTTCCTGGATTGCCTGTGGTCTCAAGGGGCTCACTTCATATGGCAAGAAGGGCATCCACCAGGAGTTCTCACCTTAGATAGAGCTTATAGAGGAAGAACAATCTGTTTTCTCAATAGCCAATTACCATGGGGGCGGTGGTGGAGTATTCTGATTGGCTAGGCCTGGAAAGATGCTCATTTCTGGAGCTGGGGTGAGGACATAGAGGACATGGAAGGTCTGCCCCATGTGAGCCTCCAGGATAAATCAAGATGAACACAGAATGAGGAAGTGGCATTTCCTAATCGGAGGTATGCTGGGCAGATAGACTATGCACTGATTCAGGTATTTTTTTACACAGTGAGATCTCAATGAGATGAATTGGAAGAGTCCTAGCCCCCACGGTGACTACACTAGAATAGGCACATACCATGTATCTGATTACAGGACAGAGATGAAAGACATCATATGTGGAGTGGGATTGAGTCAGCTTTAAATTTCATCACCACCAACAAAAATGTGCACAGATCATAAGTACAGTAGGTATAACTCCTTTGAGACTTGGTTGCTTGCTTGTAAAAATGGGGAAATAAGGCTAAGTTTATAGAGTCGTTCTGAGATTTAAGTGAAATAATGTGTATATTTCTGCAGTCTGGCACATAAGAGGTCCTTTACAAACAAGTGCTATTATTTTGATTTGGTTAATATTGGTATATGATTTTTCATTCATTCATTCATTGGCAAGCACAGTCATGAGCTAGTGGAAGACGCAAAGATAATGGAGTCTGTGATCTTTCAGTCCATGGAAGATGGGTAAATAAACGTGGTGAGATGATATTTAAAATGTTCCCCTTTATAATTTTCTCTTCTAGATATTTCCTTTTTGCTCTGCATTCTGCAGTTCATTAAAACTTGTCCATTAGACAGAGGATTATTACCCTCTGAGGGAAAATGAATACAAAATGTAAGGGAGAGTCAAGATTTTTCTGTGAATTCCAAAATGTGCTTTTTAAAGCTGCTGGCAGAGAAAGCACTTCTTTGAAGACCCTGAGGTATAGTTTGAACGTGTACTATCACCCAGGAAGTAGGGAGGAAGGCAGGGCGACCTCAGAGCCCTTTTCCTACAAGGCAGACACTTTCTGGGCTGGAGGGGGCGGTATAGAGGGCCAAGGGAAAGTGTGAGGTCACCTGGGAGTGACCAGCGGCCTGATGGATGGGGGTCCAGAGAAGAGGGATGGTGCCCACCACCCATCTCAAGGATGGCGGGAGAGGGTCTTGCTGAGTCTTGGGGCTTGAGCATGGCCCCACAGTCAGATGGCAGTGGCAGCCGAGAGGGGCGGGCCCCAAAGGCTGGGACCTCTCTCCCCTCTACCCCCCTCCCCCGCCCTGCACACCTCCTGAGGCTCCAGAGTGGTTCTAGGAAAGTTGAAGATTCCCATGCCAGCTCCGCAGCACCCTCCTCTGAGGCCATCCTAGGAGGCTCAGGTTTACAGACAGCAGGCCTGAGTCACTCACAGGTGGCAGAATGCCCCAGGTGCTTGTGAAGTGGAGGCACAGTGCAGCCCAGGGCACAGGGGCTCCTCCAAGCATGGAGGGAGGGGCGTCCCAGAAGTCTTTGCCTCCCTTCCCAGGTGCTGAGCTGAAACATGAAAGCCTCTGGAAGCTGAGGTTAGCACCACGGAAAAGAGAGGGGGAATCACCTGGAACCACCCTGGGTGTTAATCCAGAAGAGACCCATGAGAGTTTAAGACTGTGAAATTCATGCCCACTACACTCAAAATTACAATGCATTGTGATCAGAGCTTTGAGGAGCGAGAACAGAATTTTCTGCAGAGGAAGGGGTGACTCACCCTACCCTGAAAGCCACAAAGACTCCATAAAAGAAGTAGCATTGTAGCTGGGTCTTGCACAATGAGGAGAAATTTCCTAAGTGTAATAAAAGGAGAAATAACATCCAGATAGACAGAATACCATGTACAAAGGCAAAAATTATGAAGGAACAGGGCATGTTAGTGGGGAGTTAGTTTGCGTGGCTGGAAGAGTGGACTCAGAGGATGGCCAGTTGCTAGGAACGAAGGAGTTGTAAGAACTCTGTCACTAACTCATAAAATTCAAACTACATATAATTTCCAAGAAGCTCTCCTTGTTCATATAGGGCAAACATAATGAAAACCCGTAGAGAGAGATACCGAACCCTAAGGTGCCTTACAATAGGGGAATACAACTCTAGGCACCTGAGTAAGGTCCCTGAGTGGTACAAACGGCTAATGCTCAGCTGCTAACCAAAAGGTTGGTGGTTTGAGTCTACCCAGAGCTGCCTTGGAAGAAGAGCCTGGTGAACTACTTCCAAAAAATCAGCCACTGAAGACCCTATGGAGCACAGTTCTACTCTGACACACAAGGGGTTGCCATGAGTCAGAATCTACTCCATGGCAACAGGTTAAGTACTTTCTTTGTTTAAATTTCTTTCTTCTGTTCCCACGAAACTTTTCACATCCTACCTTCAGGATCATTTTTCTAATTTCTCTCTTCCCTAGATGTTTATTAAACACATGAAAGTCCATTAAAAAAAATCACTTTAGACATAATTTTCTATCAATTATGTCCCATGCAAGCCACTGGAACAAAACCATAGAGTCCTTGTTCATAAACGTGCAAGCTGGCCTCTGCCTTAAAACTGTCCCTCTGCTGGTCTCTCTCACTAGAATGTTCTACCCTTTATATTGAAAAGGCTTTCTGCTCTATTTCCTCCGATTTCTACTCAAATGGCAGTTTCTCACAGGTCTTTCCTAATTACCGTATATAAAATTGCACTGCTCAATTACTTTCTATCTCTTATCCTACTTTTCTCTCCCTTATCCTACTTTTCTCTCCTTCGTAGTATTTACCACATGGCATATGATAGTTTTATTTCTTTTTTTAATGCTTTGTCTCCATAATAAAACATGTTGTTGGGTGCTGTCGAGTCATTTTTGACTGGTAGTGATCCCATGTGACAGAATAGAACTGCCCCATAGGGTTTCCTAGGCTGTAATTTTTATGGGAGCAGATTGCCAGGTCTTTCTCCCATGGAGCCACTAGGTAGATTCGAACTGCCAACCTTTCTATTAACAGCTGAGCACTTAACCATTATGCCACCAGGGCTCCTAT
>NW_004444119.1:238329-275107 GCF_000243295.1 Trichechus manatus latirostris | reverse complement strand
TGTGTGTGTGTACATATGTGTATATATACATATATGAAGATAAATATATCACAATAAATGTAAATGGACTAAACTCTAGTCAAAAAATAGAGATTGTAAAATTGGATTTTAAAATCAGTTATGTGCTGTTTCCTGCTTTTACTATGTTAGTGTTATTTTAGGTTTTATGTGTTATTTGGTATGATTTGGTAGGTTATTTTTTGGGTCTGGGAATGCTCAAAAATTTTTCCCATGTAAATGAATGGTAATTGCTTTACAACATTTCAGCTTACAGAATGCTCTACTTTTGGATAGCAAGGGAAACCTGTAACTCTCAATGCTACAGAGCTGTCCAGCACAATAAACCAAAAAAAAAAAAAAAAAAAAAAAAAAAGAAAACCAAACCCATTGCCATCCAGTTGATTCTGACTCATAGTGACTCTATAGGACAGAGTAGAACTGCCCCAAAGGTTTTCCAAGGAGCGACTGGTGGATTTGAATTGCTGACCTTTTGGTTAGCAACCTGAGCTCTTAACCACTGTGCCACCAGGGTCCAGCACAACAGGATACCACAAAAGCCCAAGGGAGAGCAGCTGGGGCAGAGAAGGAATACTGAAGTGCAAGAGACATTAATGACATTTTGAGATAACCAGTTAGGGAAGGTAAGCATATTTTTGGGTTTAGCAAGATACTTGGATAAGCGGGTTACTTAAACTCAATTTTGTCCTCTGGAAAACGTGGGTGAATATAATATCTCCCTTACAAGGGATTTGTGAGGATTAAAGGAAACAACAAATGCAGTTGAAGTACCTGGCACATAGAGGATGTTCAATGAGCTGCATAAGTCTCTCTGGAAATGAGGAAGAGGAGAGCTAGCTAGCTAGACATGAAACAGTACTCACTTCTCAAACTTCCCAAGGCAAAGATGGCTCCTGCATCATCTTTGTTCATATTCTTTTTTATTGTGATAAATATAAATGTAACAAAACATTTACCATTTCAACATTTCTTACACGTACAATTCAGTGACATTAATTAGGTTCATCATGTTGTTCAACTATTACCATTACCCTTTCCACATTTTTCCATCACCCTTAACAGAGGCTCGGTGTCGCTTAAGCGATGAGTCTATCCTCACGCTCTCTCCCTCTGGCACTGGCACCTGGTAACCAGCACTTGCCATATTCTGAATCTAAATCTCTTTGTCTCCAATGACAGGGAGTCTTCCAGGGAACATTGCATCCTGCTGGTCTTTGCGTTACCCGTCTCCTAAAGCACTGTGTCTGGCATATAGTGGGCACTCCATAACCATTTGGGCAGTGCTGGAAACATACAGGTGTTATTGAGACTGGGTCTAGACAAACCATATAAACACTGCAAATAAATGACTCAGTTTCAGTTCTTTACTTGAGAACTACAAAGACAACAAACAAGGATATTGTTCACTAGCACTACTACACTTAAACGGCTTCATTTTCTGTTGGCATATCCATGTCTTACTGCAGTGATACAGTATGAAACATTGTATGACTTTACAAATATTTCATTCGTCGGTACTTCTGTTTATGACACTTAGATGAATAACGTAAGGCAAAAATGATCTCAAGTTGAATAATGTCAACACGACTCACATCCCCTGATCTTCTCAGACACATTTAAGAAGAAAATTCACACAGGTCATTCTGTTTTCCTCCCTGGCCATGTGCGGGGTGGGGGTGGTCGTGAATAGGCAGCAAATTTTACAAAACTCCAGGTGGCAGCGCCAGACGCATTTTCTTTTTGTACACGGACACAGCCAACGCTGCATTTCTTGGGGTTTATTCCTGGGACAGGATGCACTCTCACTGACGGACACCCAGGAGGGAGGGAGAGAAGGAACAGTTCCGAAGATGAAGAAGTCTGCGCACCGGCCACCTCCGCGTGCCTTGAACGACCGAGCGCTTCCAGCTCCTTGCGCGCTGGGGCAGTAACTGCATCAGGCGGGCAGCAGCCCTGGCTGTACCCGGAGCTCCACGCCTTGCAGAGAAGAGAGTGCATGGCTGAACCCAGCAGGGAGGTGGCCGGCGACCCATCCCGTTAGGACGCATCCAGCCTCTGCCGCGCGCATTGACTTCCCGCGGTCGGGGGAGGCACACAGCCGGCCGGAGTCCTTGCTTCCTCTCTCAGTTGCAGCCGAGGAGTCCCTGTACACACCACTGCTGACCACCAGGAAAGCGCAGGAGCGCGCTCGCCCTGGGGACTCCTTCCAGCCCCTGTAAACATTGAGAGGGAAGGAGGAGCAAGGAGGAGCGCCGGGAGTACTGGCGCGCCAGAGCCCTCTCCACCGGCCGCGGGAAGCAGGCGCTCGGAGCAACAGGTGCGGCCCGCAGCCACTCCCGGAGCGAGGGCACGCTGCCAGCCCGGACTCAAGCGAGTAAGGCCGTGGGAGGGTCTCCACCGCGGCCACAGCTGGAGCGTCCCTCCGGCGCGGCTCGGTGGCGGCGCCACAGGCGGAGAGCCAGGGTCGGGGTCCGGGCTGGGGCCGGGGCCGGAGCCGCCCCCATCCCAGGGATAGCCGCCCGCGACCCCAACGCGAGTACCCGCCGGCTCACCGGCGGCCGCACAGCCAACCCAGGGCCGCGCCGTGTCGTGCGCCTCGAGGGCAGCTCCGGCGCGGGGACACGCGCCCGCCTCTGGGCTGGGACCGCTGCGTCCCAGTGCGCCCCGCGCCCGGGCGCCCGGGCCATGGAGCTAGCAGCCGGGAATGTAAGCGAGGGCAACGCAAGCGGGCCTGAGCCCAGCGGCCCGGAGCCCAGTGGCCACGAGCCGCTGCCGCTGCTGGGCATCGGCGTCGAGAACCTGGCCACGCTCGTGGTGTTCGGCCTTATCTTCGTGCTGGGCGTGCTGGGCAACAGCCTAGTGATCACCGTGCTGGCGCGCAGCAAACCGGGCAAGCCGCGCAGCACCACCAACCTGTTCATCCTCAACCTGAGCATCGCCGACCTTGCCTACCTGCTCTTCTGCATCCCCTTCCAGGCCACCGTGTACGTGCTTCCCACCTGGGTGCTGGGCGCCTTCATCTGCAAGTTCACCCACTACTTCTTCACCGTCTCCATGCTGGTCAGCATCTTCACCCTGGTCGCGATGTCTGTAGACCGCTACGTGGCCATCGTACACTCGCGGCGCTCCTCCTCGCTGCGGGTGTCCCGCAACGCGCTGCTGGGCGTCGCCGTCATCTGGGCGCTGTCCATCGCCATGGCCTCGCCCGTGGCCTATCACCAGCGCCTCTTCCTCCGCGGCTCCGGCAACCAGACCTTCTGTTGGGAGCAGTGGCCCAACCAGCGCCACAAGAAGGCCTATGTGGTGTGCACCTTTGTCTTCGGGTACCTGCTGCCGCTGCTACTCATCTGCTTCTGCTATGCCAAGGTGGGCGGGCGGCGGGGGACGGCGGGGGTGAGGGCCTGGGGCGTCCCCTTTTGTTTTCGGGGCTCGTCTGTGTGGAGAACCTTCTCCGTTTAGTTTTGCCCTCGCCTCTGCTTGGGCTTCCCGCTGGAGGTTGCACAAGGAAGTTATTTGGAGTTTGAGAAATGCCCGGGACAGTGTGCCCTTCGTTTCCCAGACGTCCCTAGACGACTCACCTCCCTTCTCCGTCCTTGCACCTTGCAGCGCTGGCAGGAGAGGCGTGCTCAGAGCACCCCCTCAACTGATGAAAAGCCAGCTCTGCTTTTTAACTCTCGGCCCCAGATTACCCGAGCAAAGAAATGAGGGATGCAGGGATTGTAGGGCGCCCGTGCGGGGTAGCACGGTGGAGGGGCTTGTGGTGCCATACGGGTCCCCGCGGGCGCTCAGGGCGTGCGCTCACCAGAAGCGGCTTTGCGGGACCCGGTTCTGGGAAGCCACTACTCATGGGGGCAGAGTCGCGTGGTTCATTGTACAGAGAAGTTTAACTTAAAAAACTCCAAGTCGTAAAGCAGCATTTCTTCACTTAGTCTTGACTGGAGTGTCCAGAGAAGTTTGGAAGGAAGGCAACTGGAGCTGTTGTGTTTCCATTTGAGTCCTTTTAGAATGGTTGTCTAAACAATATGAAGTGATTCAGGTCAGAGCGGGTCTAAATCTCCGACTCTAGAGAAACACTCTGGACACCCACCTGATTTCACCTATGGGGCTCTTCCTCACTGGGGAGACTGTTCTAGTCCTCCCTGTATACAGCCTGGCCAGCTCCCTAAATGCACCTTCTCTTTCATGAACAACACAGGATTTTGAAGATTTCGTACCTACACCATATGATGGTGATTTATGGGGTACACTGTAATATCACCCGAAGTATTGTCTTTAGAGTAGTATCACCATTAGAAAAACACTAACATTTGCACCAATTTAGCTTCATCTCTCTCTGTCTCTCATTTTATTTCTGGTAAGGCTGTGGCTGTAGAACCCTGAAGAAACAGACGGTGGTAGAAGCAAGAAAGTAATTCTTATTTTTCCAGAAAAATGTCTGACATAAGCCATCTGGTATGGGGTTCCCCCGTGCATTATCATCAATATAGAGTTGTGTCTATATTTTGAATGGGAATAATTTTGGATATAATCTGAAAGAATGACTGCACCAAGCGGTTATATATAAAATATAGTGGAGACAGGCAATGTGGAAAATAACTCCCACTTAATTATCTGGAAAATGGCTAATCTTTTTATTTTGTAGTTAGGTGCTGTCAAGTCAATTCCGACTCATAGCAACCCCGTATGTCTACAGAGTAGCACTGCCCCGTAGGATTTTCTAGGATGTAATCTTTATGGGAGCAGATCACCAGGTCTTTCTCCCCTGAGCCCCTGGGTGGATTCGAACTGCCAACATTCTGGTTAGCATCCAACCACTTAGCCGCTGTACCACCAAAGCTCCTTTCTATATTTGGTGTCCTGCAAATTTGAAACAAACGCTGGTTCTATGTGTCTCACGCGTTATCTCACTGATCTGCACAGCAGCCCTGTGGCTTGAAACTATAGTCCCTGTTTTATTGATAAGGGAACTGAGTTTGGAGGAGTGATGTGACTGTCTCCAGTTTATGAAGCTAGTAGATAGTTCCAGAAGGAATTTCACCAGGGATTCCAAGTCCTCTGAATGGACGGAGAGGGATTTTGGCAAGGACTTGAGGGTGTGAAAACAGTTCAGGGGGTCAGTGCTCCAAGTTGGGTCCTACAGTGACTCTTTCAAAAAGTGCCTCCTAAATTCCTAGTTGGTTGGGTTAGAACTGGAGCATATTCTTTCTTTCTTTCCCAAAAGTCTTTAGGGAAAAATAACTTTAGATCTTCTCAATGGAGACAGCAAGGTAAACTTTAAGGAATGTATTGGGCTAAATTCTGTCTTTTGAGAGTTTATAAAAGGCATATCTAGGGCAAGTTTAAAAATGGTTTTCAGAAATTTAATAAATATATGATCACTGAGACGTTTTCTACACACACATAGTTTGATTCTAAGCATAACTGGGAAAATCTTTGGGATTCAAAATAATATTTGGAAATTCACTCCAGGCCTGACTAAGTAGAGATGTCACAAAGTTGCTTTTCTTTGGTTTAATCATTAAGTGTGTGCTTCTCAGTTAAAGATATTGCCACTTGAGTGGTGGGTTCAGGACTGGCGGTTTCCCCGAGGTCCAGGTCTGAGAGCTGAGAGGAAAAATTACCAATGGCCCGAGAGACACTGAGATGATGATGTGAGTTTTTATTTTGTTTTGTTTCACCTTTAAACTTAACAAGACATCTTAGTCATCTAGTGCTGCTATAACAGAAATACCACAAGTGGGTGCCTTTAACAAACAGAAATTTATTTTCGCACAGTTTAGGAGGCTAGAAGTCCAAATGCAGGGCGCTGGCTCTAGGGGAAGTCTCTGTCTCTCTGTTGGCTCTGGAGGAAGGTCCTTGGCTATGCATCTCTCTTCCCCCATCTCTGCTTCTCTGGTTTGCTTGTTTAAACTCTTTTATATCTCAAAAGAGATTGATTTAAGACATACTTACACTAATCCTGTCTCGTTAACATAACAAAGACGACTCATTCCCAAATGGGGTTATACCCACAGGCATAGAAGATTTACAACTCATATTTTTGGTGGACACAATTCAATCCATAACACTTGAGAACTGCATTCTTGAGTTGCCTGCTGCTCCCCAAATCTTACATATTTTTAGTGGAATAGTTGTTTCCGGTTTCTTCTCACCTGAACCCCTCCCCCCAGCACCTCGCACCCACGGGACTAGGGAACGCCTGGGAGGGCAGACCCAGTGCTCTGCTAAACCTCTCCCCTCTGAGGCCGTGCAGTTGCTCTTGTACAAAGCTGTGCCCCTCCTTCCTTTAGGATAAATTATGGTCTGGGACCCCCTTGGTCTATAAAGAAGATTACCTCTTGATGTGCCCACCCCACCAAGTGTCTCCATGTGCCCAGAGAGAGCTGAACTCAGGGTGACCTGGGCTCAGGCTTGAGTGGGTGTCTTCCTACACACCCTGCTCCAGAACGTGTGGCATGACGGAGGTGCCACCATACAGCCCTCATTATCTTCTGGAGAAATGTAATCTTAACTTGTCCCGACACCTCCATTCTTTCTCCTCTGATGACAGGCACTCTGCCATGTTGTGTCATAACATATCCCCACATGCTTAGAGTACAGGCTCTGGAAAAGAAGCAGAGCTGAGCAAGGTTTCCTCGGGTATTTTCCTCATTGACCGTTCAACTATATTTGATATCCTTAGGTCTTCTGAAGTTTCTGTGTAGGGATCCAATTTAATTCATCGGAGGAATGAGTAGACCCTTAGGCACAATTACAAAGCAGTTGACCTTTGCATTTCCTGTGCAGCCTCTTCGCCAGATGTCCCCCTCTGATCTGTGTTCCTGCTGCCTCTTAGCTCTTCTTCTCTCCTGCTCCCTTGTTCTCTGTGACCAGTGTCCTCTTGTGGTCTCCTGCTGGGAAGATGCCACTGGTTCATCTTACCAGGCCTGTCCTCTCCAAGCAGGGTCACACTCCAGCCCTTTCCTTCCCCTTGGCAGCAATCTTTTGCTCCTACAAAAGCTCCTTTCTATACTTGCCTTACATTCAATTTTCAGTATCCTGATTTCTCTTGGCAAAAGAATAAAGTAACCCAATGTTAATGTGTTGAGAGTTATTCCCAATGATCCTCTTGCAAGTGAAAGACTTGTCATGTTGTAGATGATGCTCAGCCATTTTAGGAAGGGAGAAATATCTTAGTCGGGCAGGGAATGTAGAGTCAGGGATTCACACCACCCTGGTAGCTGCCTAACCTGCATGAGGCTTATAGGAGAGGTAAACACCCTGTGTGGTTGTCAGTTAGAGTGTGATGGGTTGCTCCAGTGGTGCATGGAGCTGATGAAATAGAGTCAGCCTCTGCAAGAAGTCCGATGTGATTAAATTATCTCCATGCCGCGGTGCTAGAGGGAAGCAAAGAAACAGCTGGAAAGTGGCTTCTGGTTCTTTGAGACACTCAGCTCAGCAATCTACAGGCCCTCTAAAGCTCATGGCCATACAGAGCTAAATTTTCTTTGGATTTTCACTCAGATGGAGTATAAAAACAAAGTCATGTACTAGTTCTGCAGGGTTAGCACTCTTGCGTAAGGCCGAGTGTGTGTTGGAAATTCCTGTACATAACCAAAGATTTTTGTATCCTTTCTCCTGAGAGTACCCTGGTGAGGGAAGACAGAAATAGTTTCTCTAATTAGAAGCCAGTGCATCTTCAAGGAGGCTCACTGACAGGGATATTAATTGAAAACCCTGCTAAATGGTCTCTACGTTGCGATGCTGAATTCCCAACATGTACATGGTCTAGAAGCACAGCACGATGAGAAGGATTTAATAAAGAAAGAAAGGGGCCTGATGTGGTGATTTGCTTTATGAAGATTTGAAGTGGAGACAATCCCCAACGGGAAAACAGATGAAACACATCAAAGCAAACTTTGGCATAATTCAGCCTCGCTGCCTTGGAGAGAGATCTGGTTATACTGCCCATTTGTTTATTTGCTTTCTTTCCCTGTTGGATGGTGAACTCCTTGAGGGCACGAGATGGTCTCTAATTTTTTGATGTATCTAGGTGGGGTAGTGGTTAAGAGCTTGGCTGCTAACCAAAAGGTCGGCAGTTCAAATCCACCAGCCACTCCTTGGAAACCCTAGGGGGCAGTTCTGCTCTGTCCTATAGGGTCAGTATGAGCTGGAATTGACTTGATGGCAACTTTTTTTTCTTTTTTTTAATAGGGTCTGTATAAGGAGCCCTGCTGGAGCAATGGTTAAGCACTTCGCTGCTAACCAAAAGGTTGGCAGTTGGAACCCACCAGCAGCTCCATGGGAGAAAGACCTGGAGATCTGCTCCCATAAAGATTACAGCGTAGGAAACCCTATGGGGCAGTTCTACTCTGTCGCATGGAGTCACTATGAGTCAGAATCCACTTGGTGGCACCCAACAATAAATGGGTCCGTATGTCATTGTGTCTGACCTATAGTGGAAATCTAGTGACAGTGGGTGGTGGTGGGGCTCTTTCTGTAGAAGAATCAGACCCACACACCAGCACTGTCTGCAAACAGGTACTACGGCCCACACTCCGTGGGCATTGGTCGTTCTGTCATACTCCCAAACGTTGGAAAGCAGGCGTATTTGGCAGTTTCTATTTATTGTGCGGAGCCCTGGTGGCACAGTGGCTAACAGCTCAGCTGCTAACCAAAAGATCAGTAGTTCAAATCCACCAGCTGCTCCTTGGATACCCTTTGGGGCTATTCTACTCTGTTCTACAGGGTCGCAATGAGTCGGAATTGACTCGATGGCAATGGGTTGTTTTTTTTTTTTTAATTTATCGTGCACTTTTATTTAAGTAATTTTATAGACAATGCTATTACCATATTTTTATGCAAATAACATGCACCTTCTACATTTGTTTGCAAATCGTGCCCTCCCCCTGCGAGGTATTTTCATAAGAGCCACTATGCCAATTTTTTTTACATGTTGCTGTAAAAAATTAGCATAGTGTGCTTATGAAAACATCTCGCAGCAGGGAGGGCACAGTTGGCAAACAAATGTAGAAGGCATGCATTATTTGTGTAAAAATACAGTACATTATGTTGTGATTTTATAGATAATGATATTACCACCTTAGAATGCCAATCATGGTCAACACCAGGCAGACAATGCATGACGAGGTGGGAGGCAAACTCGCTTTATCCATCTGTGTCTTTCAGGTCCTTAATCATTTGCACAAAAAATTGAAGAACATGTCAAAGAAGTCAGAAGCATCCAAGAAGAAGGTAATCGTCACATGCATGCCATTCTGTAGAGAGTAGTTTATTTTTATTCTCAATTATCCTCACATCCGCCCAATGCCTGGGAAATCTAAGTTCCTTGGAATGGGTATTTGAAATAAATCTCTTACTAGTAGGGCAGCCATGGGAATGGAAAGTGGTTCTCCGTGAGGCTTCACAGGTAAGGACTGACTGTGTTAAACTTGGAGGGAGGCTTGGGGTAGGAGTGCAGGTCCACATGCATATTTTGGATTCTGAGCCCCATTTGAGGTATGTTCTAGGGAGATTGAGGCAGAATGCAGAGCTGCTTCATGGTGTGAACCTATAGGCATTTTGTTTTATATTTACTGTCTCTGTGTGATTCCAGAAGGCCCTGGGTTAATTTCTTTCAAGAGAAAGTTGCTATAATCTCCCCCTAAAGCCTCAAGAGCAAGACATGGTGCCCTTATCTCTTCTCTTTAGACTTTGTGCATACCTCAACCGAAAGGGGATATAATTAAAGCTGGGAGCAGTTTGAAAGGGAATTCTACCCCATTTTTATTGTCTTTCTTGAAAATAAAAATGAATTCTGACTTCAACAAGTCTCTTTTGATTGCTATTAAAGCGTCCAGCTTATTGATATTTATTACGTCACATGTTAAGGAAAAACTGTTTTACAAGTTAGGATTAATTTAATTCTTATTCAGATAATATTTATGTAATTTCTGATTTTAGAAAGTAGAATGCAATCATCAGACATTGTGATTAGGGAGGAGGAGATTATAACTAGACATTTTTACCCACAATGTTAGTAATAAAATCTGAAATACCTTGTTTTTCCTCCTAAATATTTATTATGATTAATGACATACATGATTTGCAGAAATTATAGCTCAGATAATCATATTTACTGTTAAGAATCCTGCTTAAAAAAAGACAGTTTTCCTGACTTTCCTTGTTTATAGACAATAATGTGGCTAAAAACACATGTTCCCAGAGTCAGTCAAAGGCACTGGTAGACATTTGGTTAAAAAGCACAAATATTAAGACTTTTTAAAAATTTTCTAGCACCAAAAGTCAACTTGTATTAGAGAGATAATCAAACGGTTTTTAGGATAATGACCCAAGAGTAAAAGCTGCCACATATGTAACTAGACTATCTTATAGCTTCCTTTCCTCAACCCTTCCTGACACCAAAACCATTATCTAGGCTTTATTTTAAATTTCTGGGTGCCTCTTTCCAACAGCTGCCAAGGTGTTGGGTTGCATGGATAGAATCACCCCTGAAAGCTAACGTTTGCCCCTCTGGTTTCGTGATGTGCTTTGTGCTGGAGTTTCCTGATTTTTCCAGTCTGCGTCTTCGTGTTTCCTCTGAGACACATGTCTCATCCACAAGAAAAGGATTCATCAAAGACAATTAAGAACTGCTTATAGTTGCCCCTTAGACAATTATTTCTAGGACACAACGATTGGATGGTTATTTATAGGCTTGAGCTGGATCGTGGGATTGAAGTTGAATTGGCTCCATATGGCGTTAACCTTGTAGCTGAGGAGATGTAATTGTGTAAACATGTAAATTCAAAAGTGTTGTCCGGTGTGAAGGGTGCTTGGCAAGCCAGGGGAGGGAGGGATGGATTTTCTCCTTTAACACAGGAGATATCATTGATATTGATATATGTTTGTTATTGATTGAAAAGACTTTATGTTTACCAAAAGAAAGAAAAATACATTTTGTGAACATCATCTGGATCTTGTGTGTGTGCTATGACTAATTTTAATCTCTCTATTTGAAAAAGTGTTGAAGAGAAACTGTAAAAGTCTCAGAAAAGAACAAAGTCATCAAACGAATGAAAATAAGTCTTATAAGAAATGATTAGAAGAGCTTCTATTTTATTTTCCAGTAAAAAGACCTAAGGATTAGCACTTAGCTAAGCAATTACTTTGTTTACCTGTATCTATATTTATTTCTGTACCTGAATCTGTACATGAATATATCTATACAAATATCACATATGTGATATCATCTGTATAATATCATATAGGGTCGCTATGGGTTGGAATAGACTCGATAGCAATGGGTTTGGTTTGGGTGTATACATATCAATCTATATCTATATCTGTCTATCTATCTGTCTATCTATTTATCTATGCTAGAGCCCGGGTGGCACAGTGGTTGCTGCTCGGCTGCTAACTGAAAGGTCAGCCATTTGAATCCACCAGTTACTGTGCAAGAAAAAGATGTGGCAGTCTGCTTCCATAAAGATTTACAGCCTCGGGGGAGTCAAAAGCTAGCGAGTGGCCATCTAAGATGCATCAACTGGTCCCAACCCATCTGGAGCAAAGGAGAATGAATAACACCAAAGACACTAAGAAAGTATTAGCCCAAGAGACAGACTGGGCCACATAAACCAGAGACATCATCAGCCTGAGACTAGAAGAACTAGATGGTGCCTGGCTACCACCAATGACCTCCCCGACAGGGAACACAACAGACAGTCCCTGACGGAGCAGGAGAAAAGTGGGGTGCAGAACTCAAATTCTAGTAAAAAGACCAGACTTAATGGTTTGACTGATAGTTGGAGGGACCCTGGAAGACGTGGCCCCCAGACTCTGTTAGCTCAAAACTAAAACCATTCTCAAGGCCAACTCTTTAGACAAAGATTAGGCTGGACTATGGGACATAAAATGATACTCGTGAAGAGTGTGCTTCTTAGCTTAAGTAGATACATGAGACTAGATGGGCAGCTCTTGTCCGGAGGCGAGATGAGAAGGCAGAGAGGGTCAGGAGCTGGTTGAATGGACACGAGAAATCCGGGGAGGAAAGGAGGAGTGTGCTGTCACATTACAATGTATGTATAAATTTTTGTATGAGAGACTAATTTGAATTGTAAACTTTCACTTAAAGCACAACAATAAAAAAAAAAGAAAAGATTTACAGCCTTGGAAACCCTATGGGGCAGTTCTACTCTGTCCTATAGGGTTGCTATGAGTTGGAATCAACCGGACAGCACATAACAACAACAACTAAATATATATACATATATCATTCCTTTGTTCATTCTTCCCACATGAGAAGGTTTTAGTAATCAGAGGAGGGGAGCAGGCTTTCTCTTCCATCCTTAATAGCCACCAAACAGATGCCAGATATCTTTTGATACATGTAATTGCCACCTTGTTTGCAGGGAACAAATAAACTGTAGTGTGGCGGTGATAGTGCTATGTGTTTATGTGTGTGCGAGAGCATAAGTGGATGTGTGTGTGTGTCTAACAAAGTGATTGGACACAGGTGCAGGGGAGGGATTAGAACAGGGAGCAGAAAGAAAGAAGAGAGAAGCCAGATGACAAAGGGGAGAGAGAAGAGAAAAGGAAGCAAGCGAGATCTAGAAAAAAAGAGTAAGAGTAGACTCTAAATTCCCTGAAATCAGTGATTGGTTGATTCCTTGGGGATCTTCTCTTAGGTCTTAGCACAGAAGATTGTGGTTGTTGGGTGGGTTCGAACTGCCAAACTTTCAGCTAGTAATTGCATGTTTCACCGTTCGCACCACCTAGGGACTCCTAGAAGATTGTTACTGGCATAGATATATTCGATGTTTAAAAGCTAATGGATTCGTTCGCAGTAGAGTTTTCATGGTTTGCTCTCTTCAGCTCCACCTCTTCCTGGCCCTTCCTCTCAGCGGCCAAATGGAGTTCCATTCCTTGGCTGTATCTACCCACATGGGATTCGCCTGTTAAGATGGATAATAATCACGAGGTGGAGGGCTAGGCCTTTTATGATAAGCATGATAAATAGTTATTCTCCATTTGTAGAGGAAAAAACAAAAGAAGGATGTGATTCTATTGCAGAAATAATTGGAATAATGGTAATATGAATCTAGAGCTCTACCATGGATTAAATGCTTTGCTTATGCTCTGCTAGCATAAAGAATGATTTTTAGGCCCAAGGTCGGTCATAGGCTAAGATGACATTCCTGAGCTATCCTTGGAAGACTTCCTAATGGGACAGATGCATTTATTGGATGAGGGCTTCTAGGTGGAAAATTGGTTGAGAGGACGTCTTTAATGCCCTATCAACCACTGGATTCTTTTAACAGTTTTTTGCTTGTTTGTTTCTCTGGCTTGCAGTAATTCAGTAAACTTTTTGGCTGTCAATTATATAATTTACAGAATGCTCTTCTTCATTTCCATCTTTTTTTTTTTTTTTTTGTGGAACATTTTATTGTGCTTTAGGTAAAAGTTTGCAGAGCATATCAGTTTCCCATTCAAAAAATTGATGCACAAATTGTTTTGTGACATTGGTTACAACCCTGGCAATTTATCAGCACTTTCCCCCTTGCCCCCCTGGGTTCCCTGTTTCCATTCATCTGGTTTTGCTGTGTCTCTCAGTGGCTTCCTTTGCCTTAGTCAAGTTGTGCTGACCTCCCCTATATTGTGTATCGCCTTTCCCTTCACTAAAGGTAACACGTGTCTACTATCTAGTTAGTGGTTTCCCCTCCTTCCTCTCCCTCCCTGGTAACCTTCAAAGACTGTTCCTGTGTGTACAGTTTTTCTTGAGTTTTTATAATAGTGGTCTCATACAATATTTGTCCTTTGTTATTGACTTATTTTGCTCAGCATAATGCCCTCCAGATCTATCCATGTTGTGAGTTGTTTCATGGATTCATCATTGTTCTTTATTGTTGCGTAGTATTCCATTGTATGTATGCACCATGATTTGTTTACCCATTCAGTTGTTGATGGGCACTTAGGTTGTTTCCATCTTTTTGCTATTGTGAAAAATGCTGCAATGAACATGAATTTGTGTGTGTCTATTTGTGTGATGGCTCTTATTTCTCTGGGGTACATTCCTAAGATTCATTCTCATTTTGTAGTCACTTTTTTCTTCCTAGCCAAGTTCCGTTAGATGTATTGTGAGTAAAACTCTTTGAAGAACAGATGCTTCAGATGAGTTGGACAAGAGCATCTCAAGAGAAGAACAGACATTACTATTTTTCAGATAGTTACAGCATAAGAAAAAGAGCAAAAAGATACCAAGCTTATAAAGGACCTGATCCCAAGTATAACATGAGTTAGTGTCTAGATTTAGTACATAATTTCAAATGATGACCTTTTCTCCATCAAAAGATAATACTGTGGTTCTTTCCTCTAAGTGGACAACTGAGACAAGAAGTACATATACGGGGTATAGCCTCATCTCCGATAGAGGCAAATGACCCAAGAAATCAAAATATTAAAGAGTGCAAGAAATTTAAAAAAATGAAATCAGCTCATTCTCCACAGAGAGGAGTTTGCTGTGTTACATTCTGACATTTCAGAGAACAGAGGGGGAGTGGCATTTCTTTCACTGAAAAACAGGCTTTCTTCAGCCTTTAAACCCAACTAAACTAGTTGCTGTCAAGTCGATCCTGCCTTACGGCAACCCCCTGTGTTTCAGAGTAGGACTGTGCTCCAGGGTTTTCAGCAGCTGATTTTTCTGAAGCAGATTGCCAAGACTTTTCTCTGAGGCATCTCTGAACTCAAACATCCAACTGGTTAGCAGAGAGCACATTAATTGTTCGCACCACCTAGGAATTCCAGCCTTAGGGCCTGCCAATATTGATTGAAGCAGTTTTGATTGTTGTTAACTTTAGGTGGGTAAGATAATTTTGCCCTTGTCATAGCTTTTATTGGACTCATCAGTGGTTCTCTCAAAATCCTACTGAACTTTTCAAAATTACAGAGGGATTCCTGAGTAGCTACCTGTCTTAGTTATCTAGCACTGCTATAACAGAAGTACCACAAGTGGGTGGCTTTAATGGAAATTTATTTTCTCACAGTTTAGGAGGCTAGATGTCTGAATTCAGGGCGCCAGCTCTAGGGGAAGGCTTTCTTTCTCTCTTGGCTCTGGGAGAAGGTCCTTGTCTCTTTTCAACTTCGGTTTCTTGGTTTCTTGGAGATCTCATGTGGCAGGGCATCTATCTTCCCCTTCTGTGCTTAATCTGCTCTTTTTTATCTCGAAAGAGATTGGTTTAAGACACACCTTTCACCAATATTGCCATTAACATAGCAAAGAAAACCTACTCCCAGATGGGATTGTAACCACAGGCATAGGGGTTAGGATTTATAACATATTTTTTGGGGATACAATTCAATGCATAACACTGCCTAATAACTGCCACCACTGAGTCAGAGTCCTGGGAAGCAGCCTCGCTGCCTGAGTTTATAAAGCCCTGCAGAGGGTCTCGGTGGGATCCCTGACCTATTTGAACCCAGGCTTGGGGTGAGTGCACATGTGCTATTTTGACCAGATCTTTATCTTTAGCCAGCATGCTCTGGGAACATCCTTTTCCGAGTTTGACCATTCAGGAGCAGTGATGAATGAAGAGTGGTTTTCTACTGGTCTGGAGCTTCTTTCCCTCCTCACCCTCCTCTCAGTCTCTCGGCCCTGAGGCCAAGGCTTCTGTTGAAAGGAAGACAGAAGAAGAAGCTCCTCTGCCATTTCCAACTCCGCTCCTGGCCTGTCCCACTCTCCTGAGGCTGCCGGGCTGCACAGGAGTCACCCGAGGGCTCAGGGCTGAGCGCCCAGGGCCCGTGGGCAGTGCTCTTGCTCCCTTACCAGCTACAAGAACATCACCTGCAGTAGGCTGGGGTGTAATGAAACATGGAGAAAATGTGAAGGCTCTGGAGACACTTAGCTGAGAACACAGCATAGAGAGGCATTCTGATAGACTCCTTTGGGAACCAGTAACCAGTCATCCAAAGGAGCCCTGGTGGTGCAAAGGTTAAGCTCTCAGCTGCTAACGGAAAGGTTGGTGGTTCAGACCCATCCAGCAGCTCCACAGGAGGAAGATCTGGTGTTCTGCTGCTGTAAAGATTAAAGCTGAGAAGACTCTGTGGGGCAGTTCCACTCTGTCACAAGGGGTCGCTATGAATTGGAATCAACTCAATGGCACCCAGTAACAACAACCAGTTGCAGCTGAGTCGACTCCTCATGTATGTCAGTAGAACTGTGCTCCGTGTGGTTTTCAATGGCTGATTTTTCAGATCACCAGGCTTTTCTTCCAAGGTGCCTCTAGATGGACTCAAACTTCCAAATTTTTGGTTAGCAGCCAAACGCTTTCAATGTTTGCACCACCCAGGGACCAAACCAAACCAAAACCGTTGCTGTCAAGTTGATTCTGATTCCTGGCTACAGTCATAGATGAATGATACAGTCCGTTCAGTAAATATGCATTCAGTATTATTGTAAATTGTAAACCAGCCACATTTCAAAGCTACTGGTAAACCAAGAAAAAGAACCTGACTCTTGTCCATGGTTTTGAGAGGGCAGGCAGGATTGAGGAAAATATAGTGATAAATTTTGAATTAGTTAAAAACACACAATAACAACTACAGCCACCGAAAATACAGCATAGCCATGACCGACTGCTTTCTGCCCTATGAACCTTGATAAGATATGAATCTTGTTAATAAGCTGCTAGAATCTATTTCTGCCCTAAGCTTTGTGTGTAGTGAAAAGATCTCAAAAAAAAAACCATGGAACCGAATATCCAGAGGGTATTTATTTTGTGAAGTAGAGAGATGTTCCTATTGTCTTAGAAAGAAAAGATTGTGTTTTCTGTTCTATTTTGTTGGTGTAATTATATCTAGATTGTCTTGATTAAATCATCTCAGAATGGAATTTCTTCTAAGCTAATAGAGTAAATGGACTGATAGCAGACACTCCCCTGATATACCTGAGCAAATGATTTGTTTGCCTGGTGTGCCCTGTGCTAAGTGGCTTTAATATATAAGCTGATCGCCATATAAAAACCTGTTGCCAGGTTTTAATACCTGAGTTGTTTTTAGTGCCTCAGTGGATTAAGCACAAGCTGGGAAACATTTCGGTGGTTCATTCTCTTAGATGAGAAAATCGGGCCTCAGAGGGGTGCTGTCATTTTTTCAAAGGTCAGGCTGCTGGTTCCTGGTGCAGCAGGGGCTAGAAGGTTGACCTGCTGGTGTCTACATTCCTGCTCAGTCTGCGTGCCTCGCCCTGTGTCCATCCTGACCACAGGCCTTTGTCCTCTCCTTAATGGACTCTCATCATCTCCTCTCCCATCATGCCTCCACCTTGGTTACAAACACTCTGGCTTCTGACTTTACTAGCATTGTAGCTTCATAAGTTGGTGCATTGCTCACTATAAGCTAGATGTTGTTTTCTACAACAACAGGATTCCAGTTCATGGGGAGAAGTCATATAAAAAGTCCTTTTGTCAGGTAGGAATTCCCCTTACAGCAGTGTGGCATTGAGACAATAGGGCAAAGTATTCCTGTTGATATTTCTGCAGCATTTGAAGCCTACATTTCCAATAGAAGAATCCATGGTATAACAGTGATTTCCTGTCATGAACTCGTGCTCTTGTGCCTTATTCTTCCTTCAGAGTAAAGTCACAAGAAAAATAAGCCTCAATATGTTGTTGGTTAAGTGCTCGGCTACTCAATGAAAGGTTGGCGGTTTGGACCCAGCAGCCATTCCTTCAGAGAAAAGACCTGGCGATCTGCCTCCACAAAGATTACAGCCTAGAAAACCCTGTGAGGTAGTTCTACTCTGTCAAGATAGGGTCGCTATAGTGACCCTATGACTCAGAATTGACTTGATGGCACACAACAACAAAGACTATGTTGTTTTCATCTCCCTTCTCTCTCTTCTATCCTCCCAGCTTCCCTCCCCTTTTCCATCCACTTTCATCAGGAATAATTCTGTATAGAAGGGAAAATAGTGGTAGTCACCAGGTCATGCTCACACAACACTTCCACTTCAGCATCAAGATATAAGATCCAAGGAAATATATTCGCTGCACACCTTCCTGCAGGGCTTCAAACCGGTTCTGCATGGTTCAGTCATGGCTAAGGAAGTGAAACCAGAACAGACTCAAAGTTTTAGAATTTAGATGAACTGGAATGGTCAGCAGAACAGGAAAAATTACGGGTCAAAGCTTTGCTAGAAACTTAATCTCCTTTTTTGAAAGCAAGGGCAGCATACGTGTTGCATAGCAACCAAATCTCTTGCCCATTAGATTTTGAGCAGAGTCAGAAACAGTAGTGCCGCACTCAAACATGGTGGCTGACCATGCTGCTTTGAATATGTGTTGCTCTCCACAGTCCTGCCAATAATCCAGTCTCACCCATCTGGCTCCTGAAAGGGTTCAATATGCCTCTTCTGAGTCTCCCATTCCAGGGCTTTGACCTGTAATTTTTCCCATTTCGGTGACTGTTCTGGAGCACTCAAATTGTAAAAATTCAGATCTATTAGGTTTTGCTCCGTCAGCTATGACTAAACCAGGCAGAACTGGTTTGAAGCCCTGCTTTCCTGGCCCTTGAGATGTGTGGGGAGGCGCAGGAAGAAAGTGATATTACTGTTGATTTCCTCTCCACATATTCAAGCACTCTGTTTAAAATATTACAGCCTGGAGTATACCTGAGAAAAAAGAGAGTTTCCTTGACTCCTAGCATTTGGGCAAGGCACTGGAAGTAGATACCTCTTCAATATTTCTCTTTCCTATGAGAATTGAAATCCCTGGTAAAGTGAACTGGGAGTTGGATCAGCCATGAATAGGAGAGACTGATTACTTTGTATTTTATAGTTTAGAAAATATTAGACTCTCACAACAAAGGCATTTCAATAAACTAGAACACTCTTTTTTGTTTGGATCCTTAGAAGTACAGTTTTCGATTTATCACCAAGTTAGTTACCTACTAACTTGTCCTGGATGGACTGACTGGAAGCAGGGTGGGAGAAGCCACTCTGAGGCTTCATTCCAGCCCTTTGGGCTCATGGCCAGTAGAGGAATCAATGTGTATTCACACAAGGCAGAGTGTGATGGTGAAACACAGCACCCAAGTGTTGAGTGGGGGGAGTACGCCTCTCGTGTTGAGTTCCTTAATCAGGAAAGACACCCTTCTGTGGCCTTTTCAATGGGAATCTCAAACGAAAGGCATGGAGTTTCTGCCTCTGCTTCTGCATATTTCTTATTTAGGAGCAACAAGGGAAAGGTTGAGATGAAAGCAAGAATATGAGGCTAATTAGCCCACAGACCCAAACTAGAGTGACTTAGGAACCCATCACTGAATCAGTGTATGCGGCCTTTAACTTACTAAAGTCGAAGTTGGAATCAACTTGATGGTAACGGGTTTGGTTTTTTGGTTTAAGGCAGAGAAAGGAGCCCTGGTGGCACAACAGTTAAGTTCTTGACTGCTAACCAAAAGGTTGGCAATTCCAACCCACCAGTGGCTCCAGGGCAGAAAGACCCGGCGATCTCCCATAAAGGTTACAGCCTAGAAAACCCTATGGGGCAGTTCTACTCTGTCATATGGGGTTGCTATGAGTTGGAATCAGCTTGATGGCACCCAGCAACAACAAAGGAGGAGAAATAAACATGGACCTACTTGTGTGTGAAGTGCCTATTTGGAGCAGGGGTCCGAGTGCTCATCAGACCCACACCCCTGTCAGCGCACTCACTGTTGACACCATCTCAACGTGTGCTCTGCGTGAAGAGTTTTTATTGGCTTTATGGTTACAGCATGTCGTCTTTACCAGGACCAGTTGCTGTGGAGTTGACTCCAACTCATAGCGACCCCGTGTGTGTCACAGGAGAAATGTGCTCCATAGTGTTTTCAATGGCTGATTTTTTCTGAAGTAGATCACCAGGCCTTTATTCCAAGGTGCCTCTGGTTGGAGTCAAACCTCCAGCCTTTTGGTTAGCAGTTGAGCACGTTAACCATTTGCACCACCCAAGGACTCCATTTCATCTTTACACATCCTTGTTTCCATGATTCAAAGTGCACTTCCTATGATCCACATGCATTTCATGGGCATTACAAAATTATTACTAGGGATATTGCTGACAGGTCTTGAAAAAGTTTTGAACAGAAATAAGATATGGATTGAAGGTTAACACTTAAAGCAGAGATGGCCCAATGAAAATATAAAATTATTTTACTGCATATATGGAAATGCTGGATTCTTTTCTGTTGTAATTGCTACATCTCTTTCCTTTTCCTTTTCTTGTCACTAGACGGCACAGACGGTTCTGGTGGTGGTCGTGGTGTTTGGGATATCCTGGTTGCCGCACCATATCATCCATCTCTGGGTTGAATTTGGAGTCTTCCCCCTGACCCCTGCCTCGTTCCTCTTCAGAATTGCAGCGCACTGCCTGGCCTACAGCAATTCATCCGTGAATCCCATCATATATGCGTTTCTCTCTGAGAATTTCAGGAAGGCCTACAAGCAAGTGTTCAAGTGCCCCCGTCGTACCCAGTCACCTCTCAGCAACACTAAAGAGACCAAAAGTCACATTGACACCCCACCACCCACCAACTGTACTCATGTGTGAAAAAAGATATATTCCTTTTGCTGAGTTTCCATATATGTGAACCAGATACATAAAAAAAATACAATGCGTTATTAAGCAAGGCTGCAACTTATCCTAACAGCAATTCATATTATTTTAATTAAATTCCACTTGTGTTAAAAAGAACTTTGATCAGTTTAGGGAATTCCTAAGTCTAGAGAAGATTATTTTTAAGGAAGAGTGACTTCAATTTTATTTCTAAATTGTATTTCAGAAACAAACAAAAATGATATCTAGTTTTATACCTTTTAAGAAAATCAAGTTTACTAGAATTCCATAGATCGTTTCAATTCTTCATAGAATAAGTGCCAGTCCCATCAATATGGTCAGGGGAATTTGTGATCTACATTTTGAAGCAAATTTATTTAGAAAAAAATTATGCTTTAGTTCTTACATTTTAAGAAAGGAGGTAATATTAATAGGTTTGTATTCTAAAATATAATTATGGGACACAGAATGCAAGATTTACCTGAATTTTATTTATTTATTTTTTGGCTCTTCATATGGAGACACCACCTCTTAGTCAGAAAAAAGACTTTGTTTGGACAAGTCAAAACTGCTCTCCATTGTAAATAGCGTACAGGACTTCTGAGGCTGAGCTGCTTCTGCCTGTGGCCAGGAGCTGCATTAAGGCAAGCTAAGTGTAGAGGCATGGGCTCTTTCGTGTTAGCAACTGGTCCTGCAAATTACCGACTGTCCTGTGAACTTAAGCTTTATACGGTTAACTATCTAAAATCAAGGGAAAGTGCCAAGTGCAACTGCTCAACTCATGGAAACTGTGAATGAGTTTTGGAGAATGAAACAGAGCATTAAGGTTTTATGGATGCACTTTGCGAGGGTATCAGCTATGCCTTGAATGGAACCTACCCAAAAGAAAATTTACAAATATATATATATATATATATGTATATATATATGTATATATACATCAGTGAGAATGAGGTATAGATAGTAATTTCTTTGGTACCAAAGATTAGTCAGATGCACTAAGTAATGGTCATGCCATATGAGTAAAGCATAATATACATTTGGTGAGGGTCCTGTGGTAGTACAAGTGGTTTGCACTTGGCTGCTAACCAAAAGGTTGGTGGTTCAAGCCCATCCAGCGACTCCATGGAAGAAAAGTTCTGGCGATCTGCTCGAACTGCCAACAATTCCACATTGGTTAGCAGCCAAGCTCTCTCTTAACCAGTGTGCCACCAGGGCTCCCCAACAAGATTACAGCCAAGAAAACCCTATGCAGCAGTTCTACTCTGTAACACATGGGGTCCCCACAAGTCAGAACTCACTTGATGACAATGGGTCAAACATTTGGTTCGGTTAAAGTTTGAAGAAAACTAATCTTGTGAATGAATATACCTAGGGATATCGTATCTTATACAAACATAAGCTTTTTTTCATTAAATTTATAATTTTTTAATGCGTATTTTCCCCAAATATTATTCCCTCTGGAAATATTAATTTGAGGTTAAAACCATCACCTCTTGAGTTTCAGATGTAGCTTTCATGACAATTTTATATTTGCTTGTGTTTTATATTCATTGCACCAGAAGGCGCAGACAATTCTGGTGATGGGTGTGGTGTTAGGGAAATCCTGGCTGCTGCACCACGCCATCCATCTCAGGGCTAAATTATCCTATACTGGAAAAGTAATTCTCAGATTGCCAGACTTTGATATATTTTAGAAGGAGACAAAAGTAAGAAGATTCTTTTTTTAAGGGATTTTGTGTAACACTTTTGCCAAGTCAAGACTCCGTATAAAATATCAAAGTTTAGATTAAAAAACCCAACTCAATGTGAGCCTTTGGTGGTTTACTTCCTCTAGCTCATTGATTTATTTTCAGTAACTGTATTCCTTCTGCAAACAGTGTTTACATTTGCAACGATGTAGGCAATTCTCTGGACAGAAGAGGAGAAACTTGTCACAAAGGTTGAGGGATCCTGAGCTTTCATACGGGGAAAAAAAGTTGTGTCTATGTGTATGTGAGTATTTAAAAAAAAAATGATATGTGTGTTCTGCATGACAAATTCTTTTGCACTTTATTCAAATATAGCAGCCGAAGCATTTTATCCTGAAAATGATACCTCATGTCATTTGTGGAACTTGAAATCACCGTTGTAAGAGCAGAACCCTGCCTGTGTTGGATTTAGACAACTGTGCAAAGAGGCGCTTCTGGTTGCTTTTGAACTTGAGGGTGTCGCGCCTCAATTCCTAGACACATACATGGAAGTATTAACAAATGCATTTGCTAATACAGCTGTTTTCTCAGATGTAGGTTGAAAATGTGCTTCGGAATGTTGTGTCTATCCATATTTATTCTTTGGTCTTTGCTGTCGGAATGTTAGAAGCTAGAGGCAAAGCACTGAAGTAATAACTGGAACATGCAAAGCTCCAGAATTGCTAAATATAAATGCAAATAGCTACGTCTTATAGGTAGACAGGTTATTCTTTCCTGTCCAGTATCGTTTTAACGGGTTTCTCTTATTCCACGTTTAGTCCTCTTCTGTTTTTGAAATAAATTTGTATGCTGATGGCAACATATCTTGCAAAGATCCTGGATACTTTAAATCTACTTAGAATTTTATTTTCTGATTGAGGGATGCCAGAAGAACTTGTAACAGACTTATTAAAATACCCAGACAAGAGCAGGAGGGGTGCCTTGTATTTGCCAAGCATCTGCTTCCTGGGTAGTTTTCTGGGTCTTTTTTTTCCTCCCCTAGTATATAATTAAGGAGTCCTGATGGTGTGCTTAAGAGATTGCTGCTAATCAAAAGGTCAGCCGTTCAAATCCACCAGCCTCTCCTTGGAAATCCTATGGGGCAGTTCTACTCTGTCCCACAGGGTCGCTGTGAGTCGGAATTGACTCAGTGGCAGAGGGTTTTTTTTTTTTGTTGTTGTTGTTTATATAATTAATATGGCTAATTTTGAAGTACCCTCTCTTCAGTCATTAAATAAAGCTGGACTCCAGATGACTGCCTTTCTTCCAGCAGCCAGGCCGAAGGAGATACAGGGTGTGTGCCTTTGAAGTCCGGCTGCTCCAGAGCATGTTTTTCAGTGACTTCAAAGAAAATTGCTGCCTTCTCCTTAGACATGGCTGTTTTAGGGCCCCAAGACAGCTATGATTTTTCTGAGTGTTTTGCTTCCACATAGGGAGAAGCTCTCTGGAATATTTAAACAGCCAAAAAGCTTGCTGTTTTATATGTATAGGCAAAAAAAAAAAAAAAACAAAGCTCAGTTTCCTATTGATGAATATAGTGACTTGGTTGGGAACACTTTCTTGTCCCAGATTCCTAGGAGAGATCTCAAGTCGATTCTCTCTGTGCTTTAACCTAGATGGGCTAAGCAATGTGCGGGAGCCGAGGCCATTTTCTGAATATTTTAGTGAATAGATTTGCTTTTAACCACATTATTCTATTTACACATTGGAAATAAAACCAGCATTTCCTTTTCATCCTCACCCCAAACTCATGTGTTTTTCTCTTAATTTACCCCATCTGGAATTCTTCATTCTAATATTTACCATAAATTCCTCCTTCGACTAGATATAATCAGTAATCATGGACTGGAGAGTTGATAGCTAGATTGCATGAGTCACAGAAGCAGCACAGGTTCCTATGACTCAGCTGTACATTGTGCTGTTGGGGTTGATTGCATTTGCTGGGTCCTTCCTGGTTCATGGAGACAGTGCAATGATAATTCCCGACGTTAACTGAAATTAGGGCCTGGCTGCCTCTGAGCAGGAGAGGATAACTTACCTGAACATCCACAGATGGCCATCGAGTCCTTCAAGTTCTGAAATGCTGTTTAAAGCAACAGTGCATTTAGTAAAATGACCTATCATGCAGCTTCCACATGCTCTTGCTAAAGTAGATTTATTAAACACATGCATGTAAACCACATAGTCATGTAAACTGGGTAAGTATACCAGTGTGACAACTTCCTCTGAAACTTGCTATCTCAGATTTGTAAAGTGTGATCTACCCTGGTTTTGAATGTCTCGCATGTTTTAAATTTGTAAGTAACTTTTTCTTAAAGGTAGTTTGTTCTTCTTGACTCTTTAGAAAATGTTGTGCCTTAGGTTATTTGTCAATTAGATGTTAATTACTTTTTATTTTAAAAGACTATATTAAGAGTAAAAAAAAAAAAAAAACCCCACAAAAAACATTTGCCAACTCTGACTCATGGTGGTCTCGTGTGTCAGAGTAGAACTGTGCTCCGTAGGGTTTTCAGTGGCTGATTTTTCAGAAGTAAAACACGAGACCTTTCCTCTGAGGCATCTCTGGGTGGATTTGAATCTCCAACCTTTTGGTTAGTAGCCAAGCACTTAAGTATCTGTACCACCCAGGAATTCCTGTAGTAAAAGTAAACCCAAAACCAAACCTGTTGCCATAGAGTTGATTCCGACTCAAAGCTACCCTAATAGGATGGGGTAGAACTGCCCCATAGGGTTTCCAAGGAGTGGCCAGTGAATTCAAACTACTGACCTTTTGGTTAGCAGCTGTAGCTCTTAACCACTGTGCCAAAAGTAGGTGTCCTAAAATTCTGATAATTACTAGCTGGTTTGGGAAAAAAAATTACAAAATGGCAATTATACCTGATTTTAATTTATGCTGCATTTTAATATTTTCTCTTCTAGAAGAAATTAGTAGAAAAGTTGAGCCTTAAGAACAGTTTAAAATGCTGAGAAAGTCTTTGTTGTGGGCTGTATCTACATAAGCAATCCTATCTAAGGAGGGTGTTCTTTATATTGTAATGCATAGTCAGGATGTTTTGTTTATTGATTTGTGACAGTGGCTCCAATTCTAGAAAGTGGTTTCTTTTTTTAGTGTAGCAGACTCACAGGCTTTCACTGTTTTCGTGCTGGGGTTCTGAGTCAGCATCTCCATTGGATCTGACAAGACCATTAGAAACATTAGCAGGCCTTGGACATTGGCTTCTCTGTGTATTGGTCCTCTGATCGTGCTGACTCATGAGCAGACACTCATGGTTCTCCCATCAACAGCTATCGTCCATCTGCTTCTGTGGATTCTCAGGTTGTGTCCTGGTAAGGCAAGAGGGGGTGGGATCACATGAGTGAATGATGAGTATGAAGGGAAAGGTGCTGAGTGAGCTTTTACCTTGCGGCACACCTAGAAACAGCCTCAGATGGATTTTCACTCTGTATCTGTTCTAACCTGATATTGGAGAGTTTGCCACATGCATACGATTAGATGAAGAGCTGATCCTATAACATTTAGTAAATACCTTTATTAAATGTGCCCATATGGAAACTGTGCGTAGACCAAGAGACAGAACAAGGGGATACTGCATGGTTTAAAATCAGGAAAGTTGTGTGTCTGGGTTGTATTTTTTCATCATACTTATTCAATCTGAGTGCTGAGCAATTAATTCGAGAAATTGGACTATATGAAGAAGAACGGGGCATCAGGATTGAAGGACGACTCATTAACAACCTGCCTTATGCAGATGACACAACCTTGCTTGCTGAAAGTAAAGAGGACTTAAAGCACTTACTGATGAAGATCAAAGACTACAGCCTTCAGTATGGATTATACTTTAACTTAAAGAAAACAAAAATTGTCACAACTGGACCAATAAACAACATCATGGTAAATGGAGAAAATATTGAAGTTGTCCAGGATTTCATTTTACTTGGATCCCTAATCAACGCCCATGGAAGCAGCAATCAAGAAATCAAAGGATATATTGCATTGGGCAAATCTACTGCAAAAGATCTCTTTAAAGTGTTGAAAAGCAAAGATGTCACTTTGAGGACTAAAGTGTGCCTGACCCAAGCCATGGTATTTTTAATCCCCTCATATGCATGCATGGGTTACACCTCAACATAAAGAAAACAAAAATCCTCACAACTGGACTAATAAGCGACATCATGATAAATGGAGAAAAGATTGAAGTGGTCAAGGATTTCATTTTACTTGGACCCACAATCAACACCCATGGAAGCAGCAGTCAAGAAATCAAACGAGACATTGCATTACACAAATCTGCTGCAAAACACCTCTTTAAAGTGTTGAAGAGCAAAGACGTCCCCTTGAAGACTAAGGTGCGCCTGACCCAAGCCATGGTATTTTCAACCGCATCATATGCATATGAAAGCTGAACAATGAATAAGGAAGATGGAAGAAAAATTGATGCCTTTGAATTGTGGTGTTGGCGGAGAATATTGAATATACCATGGACTGCCAAAAGAATGAGCAAGTCTGTCTTCAAAGAAATACAGCCAGAACGCTCCTTAGAAGCAAGTATGGTGAGACTACGTCTTACATAATTTGGACATGTTATCAGGAGAGATCAGTCTCTGGAAAAAGACATCATGCTTGGTAAAGTAGAGGGTCAGCAAAAAATAGAAAGACCCTCAATGAGATGGATTGACACAGTGGCTACAACAATAGACTTAAGCATAATAACAATTGTGAGGGTGGTGCAGGACAGGGCAGTGTTTCGTTCTGTAGTGCATAGGGTCGGTATGAGTCGGAACAGCAACAACATATACATGAGAAAACTGGACAATGAATAAGGAAGACCAAAAAAGAACTGATGCATTTGAATTATGTTATTGGAGAAGAATATTGAATATACCATAGACTGCCAAAAGAACAAACAAATCAGTCTTGGAAGAAGTATAGCCAGAATGCTTCTTAGAAGCATACTTTGGACATGTTGTCACGAGGGACCAGTCCCTGAATAAGGACATCATGCTTAGTAGAGAGTCAGCAAAAAAGAGTAAGACCCTCAATGAGATGAATTGACACAGTGGCTACAACAGTGGACTCAAGCATAACAACAATTGTGAGGATGGTACAGGACTGGACAGTGTTTCTTTCTGTTGAACATAGGGTCGCTGTGAGTTGAAACTGACTTGATGGCACCTAACAACAACAAGTCCATTTAGGGCTTTTACGGTGAAGTGTCAGAAATGCAAGCTTCATGAGCAAAGTGATTTTCATTACAGATCACAAGTGACCTATTTCTTCTGAGAATGGGAAGAAATGGTTCTGGGCCTCCCTCTGCAATGTTATGGCCCATGGATGAGGCTTATGAGCATGGTGAGGAGTCGTGGTTCCGGAATCTCGAGCTCAGATGCAGCCACCTACCTGGTTGGCGCTGTGAGGCCGAGCCTCCTCCTGACTTCCTCTGGCTGGCTCGTCTCGCTCACATCGCTAAGGAGGTCTGAGAAGGTGTGTTGAATTCCCATGCTCCTTGGCTGGAGTTCTTTCTGAAGTGTTGTGAGTGAAGATGAGACCTAGGAGAGACTCTGGGCCACAAGACCCACAGAGGAAGGATCAAACTTCGAGTTACAAGTGGGCGTCTTGTCATTTAACTTGTCACTGTAGCTACCCCTGGTGAAACAATGTCTCCATTTAGATGAAGCAAAGACCCCAGACAGTAGGAGATGGGGTGGGCACAGTGGTTTTCAGTGGAAATCTTTTCATCTTATAACAAAGAGAGGAAACCAGTGAAAACAAACGCTGTTTGGGAGCATTTTGTCAGAGCCACCTGGCTTTGATGTGAAAAAGTACTGTTTCAAACTGAAAGCATGTCGTTTCCCTGGTAAAGAGAATGTTACTACTTTGTAGACGTAGCTAGAGGGGTAGATCTCAGTGCTGCACAGCATCAGGGAACAAATAAGGGTTTCAGTAGTATCTTTAGGCATTTGTGTCCTAGTTATCTTCATAGCCTCATGGACCCCAGGGGGAACTTTACATACCGGAAACTTGCAGACAGATGCCTAGATTTGCAATCTTTTCAAAAGTGTGGCGAGTATGAATAAGTCATTAAATTCAGTAATTCTCTTGAAATGGGATTTCAACTTAGAAATATTCATCAGTCAGAAACAGATCAAACAAAAAAGTATCCAACCCGTTGCCGTTGAGTCTATTCCAACTCATAGCGACCCTATAGGACAGAATAGAACTGCTCCATAGGGTTTCCAAAGAGAGGCTGGTGGATTCCAACTGCTGACCTTTAGGTTAGCAGCCGAACGCTTAACCACTGCACCATCAGGGCTCCAGAAACAGATCAGTAAATGTTATTTCCAATATATTGATTTTCTAAGAGTCATGTTTTACTGCCATATATTATATACCAAAAAAAAAAAAAAAAAATTGCCATCGAGTTGATTCCAGCTCATAGCAACCCTATATTTTTATATAAAGATTGACAATTTGACAGAAAGGTGGAATCCCGATGTTTCCTAAATAGCACTGGACAAAGCTTTTAATTTCTCTGGTTACAGCTGTGTAAGTGAAGAGGACAGTTGAAGTGATGAAGGAGAACACACTGGTATGCATTGTAGAGAGGACAATGACATTAGGGACTGGGGTTTGGCCCCAATTCTGTTGGTAGGGTGCAATTGGGAACACTCTGAATTGGTATCCTCATACGTAAGAAGAAGAATTTGGAATAGATAAGGGGGTCTTAGAATTAACTGCATGTTTGAATAAGCCGGATAGCTTTCCAAAAGTGTTTACCCTCCAGCTGCACCTTATAGCTTTGGTTCTCAGATGCTACTGAGTTTCAGAATTACCTGGAGGACTTGCTAAAGCACAAATTTCTGGGTCCATCCAGAGAGCATCTGAGGCGGTAGATTTGAGGTGGGGTTGAGAATTTGCATCTCTAACAAACCCTGGTGGTATAGTGATTAAGAGCTATGGCTGCTAATCAAAAGGTCAGCAGTTTGAATCCACCAGGTGCTCCTTGGAAACCAGATGGGGCAGTTCTACTCTGTCCTGTAGGGTCACTATGAGTCAACAGCAATGGGTTTGGTTTTGGTTTAACAAGTCCTCAGGTGATACTTATGCTCCTGGTCCAGGGACCACACTTTGAGAACCACTGGGTGGTACAAACAGTTAATGTGCTTTGCTGCTAACCAAAAGGTTGAAGGTTTGAACCCACCCAGAGATGCCTTGGAAAGAAGCCCTGGTGAACTACTTCCCCAAAATCAGCCATTGAAAACCCTATGGAGCACAGTTCTACTTTGACACACACGGGGTTGCCATGAGTCAGAGCCGACTCCACGGCAGCTGGAACTAGACTTGGAGATTCCAACTTAATTGCTCTAAAGGTGGAGCACAGGCTGTTTTCTTTTGTTTTTTTAAGGACCCGGGTGCACAGACCAAGTTGAAAACTATTTAAGGTGAGTAAATGACCCTTTACAAGTCTAAATTACTATGGACCTGTGTATCCATGGGAAGCCCTGTTGGCGTAGTGGTTAAGAGTTTGGCTGCTAACCAAAAGGTCGGCAGTTCGGAATCTACCAGGGACTCCTTGGAGACCCTATGGAGCAGTTCTACTCTGTCCCATAGGGTCGCTATGACCCTACGGCTGTGGGTTTGGTTTTTTTGGGTGTGTGTGTGTGTAGGTTGCTTATATGGGACCTAAATCGTTCCGAGTTTTATTGTTTACATTTATCAGATACGTAAACTATCTGTTCAACTATTATTTTGCACAAGCTGCAGATATTTATACATTTTCAAGAGTGTGAAGGAGTTTAATCATGTGCATTGTAAGGATTTTAGAGTATCATTTTTTCTTCCAAATAATCAAATAACTTGGTGAGAAAGTATACCTATACATGTGCTTTGTTCCTCTAATATATAATGGATTAAAAAAGTAGTATTCAAAATTGTTACATATGAATTTTTGAACTCAGTGTTTTAATTCAGTGTTTAAGTATGTGCTTGTTTTTTTAGGTGACTGCTAATTTTTAGCCACATTACTATCTCTAAGAGATGTAACTTCCCTTTAGTTATTCAGTTAATCTCTCCTGATAACATTAGTATGGCTAAAGAAGATAATCTATGTATATTGTATTTTTATTTTACTAACATGATCGCTTAAAAATGGCTACATAAATAACTGCTAAGCATGAATCTTCTTTCACCTGAAACTGTTACAATTATTCTCTAAAGAACTGGCTATAAAATTTATCTCATCATGTATAAATCTAGCATGAATGCCAATAAGTTTACAAAGCCAGAAACCGAAATCGAGAGCTTGTATTAATCCACTCAGTACCAAATGTAGTCATTCTGAATCACGCTACCTCTGTGTTCTGCATGATATCTGAGCTTGGTGATCTGGATCCATTTTCTTGGCATTGAAAAATAAAATTTGTTTCTGAAAATGTTCTGATGTAAGAGCATGCTTTTGCAAACAAAGGAAAACTGCAACATTTTGTAAGTCATTTCCCCAAGTATACAGAAACAATGTAAAAATTAGCTTCACCCTTTATTGCTGGGTACCATTATGGAAAATACAGATGACTCATCTTGGAAAATTGGCACCGATGCTTGTCAATGTTTTCTTCATTTTCCTCTTCTTCTCTTTTCCCTTCTATATTTTTTAAAAATAAATGTCTATTGATTTTGAAAGTTGATACAAATTTACTACAGGAAATTATGAAGAAGAAACTAAACACTGATCCAAAATTTCATTACCAAGAAATAGCCATCACCATCATTTTGTGAATATCACTCTAAACACTTCCCTAATGAATATAAATAGAAAAAAAGGATGGGAGGTAGGGATGGAGGGAGATGAAAGGTTTTTAGAAGAATGGGATCATACTATGCATTGCTGTTTCAGAGCTTCGAGCCTCGTTCATTCCAGTTTGAACCCTGCTGAGAATATGCATTTCTAACAAGTTCCCTGGTGATGTTAATGCCGCTCAGGATAACAATCACCTGAGGATCTTGTTAACGTGTAGATTGTGATTTAATATATCTGGAGTTGAAATGCAAATTCCCAGCAGGGGTTTGAACCAGGCCAAACCAGTTCAAAGCCCTGCATTATTTTTAAATAAATTATCAACTTTAATTATACTTGTATTTAATTGAGGCAAAACAAAATGAAGTGAAATTGGAAGAATTGCTAAATGCTAAAAGTTGATTACCGTTAAGTTAAAGAAAATTGTGAAAAACTGAAAGGAGTTGGGTCATTTTATTTTTAACTAGAGACACGTTTTAGCTTTAACACTATTTACTCTTTAGGAGCCCTGACGGTGCAGTGGTTAAGATCTTGGCTGCTAACCAAAAGGTTGTGAGTTCCAATTCACCCCTGCTCCTTGGAAACCCTCTGGGGCAGCTCTACTCTGTCCTGTAGAGTTGCCATGAGTCTGAATTGACTCAATCACAATGTTTGTTTTTTTTTTAATTTACTCTTTAGGAGCCCTGGTGGCACAGTGGTTAAGAGCTCAGCTGTGCACCGAAAGTTCGGCGTTTCAAACCCACCAGCTGCTCCTCAGGAGACATAGGTGGCAGTCTGCTTCCAAAAAAGATTTAAAGCCTTGGAAACCCTGTGGGGCAGCTCTACTCTTTCCTATAGGGTAGTGATCAGTCAGCATAGACTCCATAGCAATGGGTTTGGTTTTGGTTTTGGATTTACAATTTGGTCATTAAAAAAAAAAAAAGAGTTTCTCTCACCACCTCCACCTTCATTTTGTTAGTCATTGTTTTTTTCCTTATCAAAGAAAATAATCATTATAAAACTTAATTCTATATTTAAATTGATATGCTACTTAGACTTTTTTGCAATATTTTTCTCCATTTATGAACTCTTTATTTGGATTCATCTCACCAAGTAATTTTTTATTCCCCAAAAGTTCTCGAAGGTAATATATTCCCAAGTTACTGCTTGTTTGAGACGATTCATTTGTTGCTGTCATACCTGAAAAGCTATTTGTCCAAATAGGAAATTATTTCATTGCACTTTCTTTTCATTATATATTTGTAGACCCTGCTCTTCTCGGGTTGAATGTTACTGCCAAGAAGTTTGAAGGCAAACTGGTTTTCCCCATTTTGGATAACCAGCTTCCCCCCTCCTCCTCCCCAAGATGTCCTTTTGCTTCTTCTAATTTTCGATGCTTAGTATTTTTCCCAGGTTGGGCCGTGGGGTAGTATCTGGTGCACGCTACCATGTAGGGCAGGGTCTGGAGGGTGTTACTTTTATGCCAAGAAAATTTAGATATATTTTCATAACTCTCTAAAGCCTGAGAATTCTTCATAAATTGAATTATGTTTCCATAAAAATGAACGGGATATTAGTGATCATTGAGCCTGGTGATTCCCAAATCTTTGGAGTGTATGGATCCTTTTTTTTTTTTTTTAACATAAATAATTACCAAACTCTCATATGAGAGTAACTGCACTTTTACTACATATTGATAAAGAAAATACAAATTAAAAAAAAAAACCTACAGGCCAATATCTCTCATGGACAAAGACAAAAAAAAAAAAAAAAAACTTCAACAAAATATTAGCAAATCAAATTCAGCGATATTTAACAAGAGTTATGCACCATGATCAACTGTGGTTTATTTCAGAGATGCAAGGCTGTTTCAACATTTGAAAATCAATCAATGTAATCTATCGAATCAATGGCTAAAAATGAAAAATCATAGGATCACATCAATTGACATAGAAAAAGCATTTGACAAAATCCAACATCCTTCGTAATTAAGAACTCCTAGCAAACTGGGAATAGAGGAGGACTTCTTGATAAACAGCATCTGCACAAAACCCACAGCTAACGTCATACTTACTGGTGAAAGACTGAATACTTTCATCTAAGACCGAACAAGGCAAGGATGTCCACTCTGATCCAGCATAGATCTGAAGGTTGTAGTCACTGGAATAGGGCAAGAAAAAGAAATAAAAGGCATCCAGATTGGAAAGGAAGCAATAAAACTGTCCCTATTTGCAACTGACAGAATTGTTAAACATAGAAAACCCCAGATAATCTACAAAGAACTCCTTGAACTAATAAAAACGTTTAGCAAAGCCACAGCATACAAGATCAACACGTAACACATAAAATGACAAAGTACTATTGTCAATCAGTTACACATTTAAATGATTTATATTTTATTAATCACTGCTGCATGTATATGCTTTAAAAATAGGAGTACATATATTAGCGAGACGTGAAATTTATTCAGTTCTTAAAAAAAGAAAAAAGAAAAAAAAAGGCCAAACAAGTGCTGTCAACTCCAACTCATGGCAACCCAATGTGTGTCAGAGCAGAACTGTGCTCTGTAGGGTTTTCAATGACTGATTTTTCAGAAGTAGGTCACCAGGCCTTTCTTTGTAGGTGCCTCACGATAGACTGGAATTGCCAAACTTTCAGTTAGCAGCTGAGTGTGTTTGCTGTTTGAACCCCCCAGGGACCCCATCCAGTCTACAGACAATACTATTCCAAACTTAACTTGATAACTGAAGCAACTTCAGACCTTGCCTACCCCAAATTATGGGGCTTGTTCATGACACTGAATTAAGGGACTTATCCATTGTCACAAGGCCATGGGAGGTCAAAGCTGGTCCCCAGGTCCCTCTAGTCTACCCTCTTTTCATGTTTCCTTCGCAGTTTCTCATCTTGGTCATAATTTTGAGGACACTGAGATGAAACCTATTTTGAGTCCAATAATGCATTTTAATATCATTCTGCTCTGTAGCAAGTCTTTGTGCCCCACGTCTATGGTGCTGGAGAGGGTGGCCTGCCACGTTTATTATTTTGCTTAGTTAGAGGACAGTCCATGTTCTCCTTTGGCACACACACAACTTTGATGACTTTGAGATGTTTTTCTCTATACAGATGTGAGAAAAGATCTTAGTCTCTAATTGTCATCCACTAACAATATAATTTTAAAAACAGATACAAAAGTCAATGCAGTATTATGTGTGGTGCGAATAACACTAGTGAGTCATTTGTGCTTCCTGCAAGTGAAAAAAAAATTTTTAAAGTTAATAAACTAGGCAGTTAAGAGAATATTATATTTTCAATAAAAGCTATTTAAAAAATGCATATTCCAATATCGTTTTCAATAGGTTTAGGTATTATTTGATGACATTGTAAAATATCATCTAATACTGGAAAAATCCAGTGCCAATCACATAAATACTTAAACAAAGGGATATGAAGAGGTAAACCAGCACACTTTGGAATAACCATAGATGGGATTATATTGCAGCAAGGTTGTCTTAGTTATCTAGTGCTGCCATAACAGAAATACAACAAGTGGATGGTTTTAACAAAGAGAAGTTTATTTCCTTACAGTAAAGTAGGTTAAAAGTCCAAATTCAGGGTGTCAGCTCCAGGGGAAGGTTTTCTCTCTCTCAGCCTTCTCATCAGTGTTCCCCCAGATTAGGAGCTTCTCAGCGCAGGAACCCCGGTCCAAGGGATGTGCTCTGCTCCCGGTACTGCTTTCTTGATGGTACGAGGTCCCCAACTCTCTGCTTGTTTCCCTTTTCTTTCATCTCTTGAGAGATAAAAGGTGGTGCAAGCCACACCCCAGGGAAACTCCCTTTACATTGGATCAGGGATATGAGCTGGGTAAAGGTGGTGTTACAATCCCACCCTAATCCTCTTTAACATAAAATTACAATCACAAAATGGAGGTCAACCACACAATTCTGGGAATCATGGCCCAGCCAAATTGATACACACATTTTTGGGGGACATAATTCAAACCATGACAAAGGTGTATCTTCTCTGTCACCTTATGCAGGCACCACCCCTTTTACCTCACTGGCCTCACACCAGATACACCCTCTCTGCCACCATGATCCCATTGTGGTGGCATCTCCCAGGACTCCACTGGGCACTTTGGGTAGGTTGTCTTTCTTGATAACCAGGGCCTGTCCTTCATGGGTTTACACTCATCCCCTGCCCTTGTCCCACATTCACGTCACCTGTCGTCTGTCAGTCTGTCCTGCATCTCCAGGCTTGAGGTTCAGCACCCAGCATCCAGGGGCTTTCAGAGCGGTCACCTTACGCATCCAAGAAGCTCGATGATATGTTGATGGGAAGAGCAGGAAGGGAATCTCTGCTATGACATCTACAACCTCTTCTTCTATAATTGGGAGAGTTATGGTGGATGCAGGGAGATAACACTCCTTTCTTTGTCCCTAACCCATTAGTAACTCTAACAACAGGGGTTCCAGGGAAGGTGTTTCTGCTCCTGGAGACTGTTTAGTGCACCCTGCTCTGGTAGAGGTGTTGCAGTGTATGCCCTCTACGAGATCTTCCCACGTCACAATTCTACAGTTCCTAGACCTGTCGTCATACGATAATCATGTGTAGGCAGTTAACTTTTCCTCTGTGCAGGGTTTTCCAGAGGATTATGTTACTAAGTTTAAAGTTCCCATTTAAAAAAGTTAAATTGGTTCACTTAAAGCTGCCATTGTCGTCTATGCTATTATGTAAAATGTGATTTGGGAATGTTTGACTTTAAAGGCCTCACAGCAAGAGGAGAAAATGCTTGTAGAGACTAGAAATCAAGGTATTACTATGTACAAAAGGCGCTCTACCTTCTGAAATGTTGCTTAATTGCAGCATGTGTACGATGGGCTCTTATCTAGACGTAATTCCTAAAGAATGTTCTTAAAACTTTTATTCAGAGAAGTAGGAATAGAATGAATGCATTCTAGGAAGTTGTTTCTACAGAGGAAGATTATTCTGTAGGTATATAACAATTGTTAGGTGCCCTCAAGTTGGTTCCAACTCATAGCAACCCTTTGTACAACAGAAACACTGCTCAGTCCTGAGCCATCCTCACCATAGTTGCTATGTTTGAGCCCCTTGTTGCAGCCACTGTGTCAATCCGTCTCATTGAGGATCCTCCTCTTTTTGCTGACCCTCTATTTTACCAAGCATGATGTCCTTCTCCAGGGACTGGTCCCTCCTTTTAACATGCCCAAGTACAGGAGACAAAGTTTCGCCATCCTCACTTCTAAGGAGCATTCTGGCTGTACTTTTTCCAAGACAGATTTGTTCGTTCTTTCGGCAGTCCATGGTATAGTCAATATTCTTTGCCAACACTGTAATTCAAAGGCATCAATTCTTCTTCGGTCCTCCTTACTCATTGTCCAGCTTTCGCATGCATATGAAGCGATTGAAAATGTCATGACTTGGATCAGGCACACCTTAGTCTTCAAAGAGACATCTTTGCTTTTTAACACTTTAAAGAGGTCTTCTGCAGTAGACTCGCCCACTGCAATGTGTCATTTGGTTTCTTTTTTTTTCTTTTTATATGTTTTATTGTACTTCAGGTGAAGGCTTACAGAACAAATAGTTTCTCATGAAACAGTAGTACGCATGTTGTTTTATGACATTGGTTAACAACCCACAACATATTAACCCTCTAACTTCTCAACCCTTTTTTTTTTTT
>NW_004444119.1:169247-231204 GCF_000243295.1 Trichechus manatus latirostris | reverse complement strand
AAAAAAAAAAAACCAAAAACGTAAAAAGAAATGTCCTCTGGGATCCCTCTGCACGTCTGTGGAAGCCAAAGGCGAGTCTTCCTGCCACGCAGCTCCACCTGGCCAGAAAGGGCTCCCAACTCAACAAAAGGAAAAGAAAACAAACAATTCAAAACGAACAAATGAACAAAAGCCCCGGGATCCCACCAGCGTGGTAGCCCAGACCGGGAAGAAGGCTCACACTCGAATGGAGCTCCGTAGCCCCTCAGGAAGAAGCAAAGATGGCGCATGGAGCCAGGCACTTGAGCGAAAGGAGCTGGAGGCAGTGAGAGGCAAGCAAGAAATCAAAAGAAGAAGAAGGAAAAAAAAAAAGCAACACCAGCTGTCAACAAATGGCACTCAGAGAGCCAGCCAGTGTGGGCTGGTGTTTCTGTACAAGAGACTGTGTCCGTGGGAAGCGGAGGGAGCCAAGTATGGGTAAAGAAGGATAGATAGTGGGAAAGCATATATCACAAATTGCCGGCAGTCTGCAGCCCCTCAGGAAGAAGCAAAGATGGCGCACAGAGCGAGGCACTCGAGTGAAAGGAGGGGGAGATGGCCAGAGGCAAGGAAGAAATCAAAAGAAGTGGAAAAAAGCAACACCAACAGCCAACAAATGGCACCCCGAAAGCCGCCCACTTGGGTGTTTGGAATCTAAGCAGCCGGTGCCTCCCGGTCAAGAGACCGTGGCCGCAGGAAGCAGAGGATGCCGAGCCAGGGTGAAGAAGGGTGGGGGGTGGGAAAGCGCACACCCCAAATTACCGGTTGTTTTGTCTCCTGCTGGACGCTCCGTGAGGCTGCTTTCTCATACCCCCGTTTGCTGGTCTCCGATAGGTGTCCAAAATGGTGGATCCACGCTACGTTAGCTGGTAGGGGACCTCTGCATGAATCGCTCCTCGCTCTCCGTTCTCTGTCAGTTTTCTCACTCCATTTGGTGCTTGGCTGAGTTCTTTATCTCTTCATTTGATGTTCTCGGGTTTCAGGATTGTTGTATTCTCTGTTCGGCTTAGTATTTCGGATCTTTGCTGTGGAGGGACGGCGTGGTGCTTCTGCCTACAGCGCCATTTTGCCAGACTCACCCTCATTTGATTTCTTGACTGCTGCTTCCATGGGTGTTGATTGTGGATCCAAGTAAAATAAAATCCTTGGCATTTCCAACTTTTCTCCATTTACCATGTGTCATGGATTGAATTGTGTCCCCCAAAAATATCTGTCAGCTTGGCTGGGTCATGATTCTCCGTATTGTATGTTGTGTACCATTTTGTAATCTGATGTGATTTCCTTATGTGTTGTAAACTCTATCACTATGATGTAATAAAATGGTTTAGTGGCAGTTATACTTATTAAGTCTACAAGATTAGATAGTATCTTAAGCCAATCTCTTTTGAGATATAAAAGAGAGAAGTGAGCAGACACACATGGGAACCTCGTACTACCAAGAAAGCAGTGCCAGGAGCAGAGCATGTCCTTTGGACCTGAGGTTCCTGTGCAGAGACGCTCCCAGACCAAGGGAAGATTGATGATACAGAGCTTCCCCAGAGCCAACAGAGAAAGTGTTCACTTGGAGCTGATGTCCTGAATTTGAACTTGTAGCCTACTGGACTGTGAGAGAATAAACTTCTCTTTGTTAAAGCCATCCACTTGTGGTATTTCTGTTATAGCAGCACTAGATGACTAAGACATCATGATGTTGCTTGTTGGTCCAGTTGTGAGGATTTCTGTTTTCTTTATGTTGAAGTGTAATCCATACTGAAGGCTGTGGTCTTTGATCGTCTTCAGTAAGTGCTTCAAGTCCTCTTCACTTTCAGCAAGGAAGGTTGTGTTATCTGCATATAGCAGGCTGTTAATGAATCTTCCTCCAATCTTGATGCCGCATTCTTCTTCGTATAGTCCAGCTTCTCGAATTATTTGCTCAGCATACAGACTGAATAAGTATGGTGAAAGGATACAACCCTGACACACACCTTTCCTGATTTTAAACTATGCAATATCCCCTTGTTCTGTTTGAATGACTGCTTCTTCATCTATGTACAGGTTCCACAAGAGCACAATTAAGTGTTCCGGAATTCCTGTTCTTTGAAATGTTATCCATAATTTGTTATGATCCATACAGTCGAATGCCTTTGCATAGTCAATAAAACACAGGTAAACAGCTTTCTGGTATTCTGTTTTCAGCCAAGATCCATCTGACATCAGCAATCATATTCCTTGTTCCATGTCCTCTTCTGAATCCGGCTTGAATTTCTGGCAGTTCCCTGTCAATGTACTGCTACAACCATTTTTGAATTATCTTTAGCTTAATTTTACTTGCATGTGATATTAATGATATTGTTTGATATAATATTGCTTGATATAATAGAGGTAGGTTAAATACTCATACATCTTGTCTTAATCATCTAGTGCGGCTATAACAGAAATACCACAAGTGGATGGCTTGAACAAAGAGAAGTTTATTCTCTCACAGTCCAGTAGGCTACAAGCCCAAATTCAGGGCGTCAGCTCCAGGAGAAGACTTTCTCTCTCTGCCTGCTCTGGAGGAAGGTCCTTGTAATGCATCAGTCTTCCCTTGATCCGGAAGCATCTCCGTGCAGGAACCTCAGGTCCAAAGGATGCGTTCTGCTCCCAAAACTGCTTTCTTGGTGGTGTGAGGTTCCCGTGTGCCTCTGCTTGCTTGTCTCTTTTATATCGCAAAAGAGATTGGCTTAAACACTATCTTATCTTGTAGACCTCATCAGTATAACTGCCACTAGTCCATCTTATTACATCATAGTGATAGAGTTTACAACACATAAGGAAATCATATCAGATTGCAAAATGGTACACAATCATACAATACTGGGAATCATGACCCCGCCAAGTTGACAGATATTTTTGGGGGACACAATTGAATCCATGACACATCTTAAGACACATTGTCAGAATAATTGCCAAATTAAATACTAGGCTAGATGTATCATGCTGCATGTGTGATTTACTATAATTTGTCTCTTTTACTAGATTGTGTTACCTAAATATGAGTTCAGGATGATTATATTATTGTAATGAATAATAGTTTGTAGTCCAAAGATGGAAGTTCCTTTAAAGAGAATTCTCTTTCTCTTTTGGTCAATCAACAAATCTTCTTTTGAACAGCATCTGTGTGAAATTTGCAATGTCCAGCAGTGTCAGGGATAACAATAAACAAGACAAGGTCCTTGTCCCTCCAGGAACGTAGCCTTATGCTTTTAAGGAAGAATATAAATCAGTGGTATGAAAAAGTAGCATGAGTATCAAGTGCCAAATGAAAGATCAGGCAGAATTAAGGGAGAGAAATTGCTGAGTAGCAGAAAGACCCTCTGTGATTCTTGTGTCAGACCCTGAAAAGACTTAAGAGTTTCCATCTGTTTGATTCCCTCACTCCTTGAAGCCCACTGGCCTTTGCTGGTTGTGATGCATGGAGCCAGTTCCACAATCATGACATCTGACTATTAGAAGTGGAGGAATCTTACTTCAATTTCAAAGAAAAGGGCCCTTATTATCGAATTCTGGCAAACTTGTAGAGAATGAATGTGAGTGCAATGAATAACAGTCATGATTTGCCAAGTCTGTTTTATGTGCACTTAAATTATTCAACACACAAACATATGACAAAGATTTATTATTGGTGGTCTAAAGAAATGGTTTTTCAAACTTGTTCTGTGTCAATTATACTTGTTAACCTTGGGAAAAATAGAGATCTGGGCCAAAATTCTGGAGATTGTGTTTTAGAAGGTATTGAGTGAGGCAAGGGTATCTGTGTTTTCAATAAGCTCAAAAGGTGGTTCTGATTCTAAGAACTTTTGAGAATTGCTGGGAGACTTTGAAGCCTTAATTACTAATTAAGATTAAACTCATCAATTGGAAAAGTATGGAGAGATAATCAGTGATTGGGCCAAATTCTAAAATCTCATTCTGTTTTTAAAAGACAGTATTGTGTTAATATTTGTGTTTAATAAGTGAAGGACTTTTTTTCAGAGCAAATCTGATGGGCTAACTAGTCATTAAAAGTCAACATTTCGGTGACAGCTGTGAAAATGGTGGGGTCTTCTGAAAAATTGCACCTTCACAAAAAACTTGCAAAAATAGTCAGAACTCACTTGTTCAGAACTATGGAAATTAACCAAAGGCCTGCAGAAATTTGGTGAGTCTTTACTCAAGAAAAACAGCAGCTATATGAAATATCTAGAATAGGCAAATGTGTAGAAACCAAAGTCTGTTAGTGTTTACCAGGGGCTGGAGGGAGGGGGAGAGAAGGAGTCATTGCTTAGGGAGCACTGAGCTTCTATTAAGGATGATGGAAAAGCACGGAAATGGATAATGGTAATGGTCCTCCAACATGGTGAACTTAACTCATGTCACTAAATTGTATATGTAAAAAAAAAAAAGGTGAAATGGCAAATGTTTTATTATATATCTGCTCACCACTATTGAAAAAAAAAAAAGAAACAAAAAAGCAGTGGCTGAATCTCAGAAGAGCAAGATTTGTGTTGTTTCAAATGACCCTAGTCCCCTCCCACCACACCTGGGGGTCATCACAGGTCATCCTAGGTGGTAGCCCATTAGGGACATGTTCTATTTCTTTGAAGTCTTATAGCATCCAGCAGTGCCTGGCACAGAGTTGGGTGTTGAGCTATATATATAGATCCATAATCATAATCAATCAATTAATATATATCTATTATGTATAGATTGTGGTGTTGGTGAAGAATATTGAATATATCATGGACTGCCAAAAGAACGAACAAATCTGTCTTGGAAGAAGTACAACCAGAATGCTCCTTAGAAGCAAGGATGGTGAGACTATGTCTCACATACTTTGGACATGTTATCAGGAGGGACCAGTCCCTGGAGAAGGACATCATGCTTGGTAAAGTAGAGGGTCAGAGAAAAAGAGGAAGACTCTCAATAAGATGGATTGACACAGTGGCTACAACAATGGGCTCAAGCATAACAATGATTGTGAGGATGGTGCAGGACCCGGAAGTGTTTCATTCTGTTGTACATAGGGTTGCTATAAGTAGGAACCAACTTGATGGCACCTAACAACAACAACATTATGTATAAATAGTCAACAATAGCCATACAAGACTTTTGAACATCAGAATGACAAATCAAAAGCAGTATTGTAGGGAAGATAATTTGGCGGTGGGTGTGTACTGGAAGAACTGGGGAGACTAAGGACTGGAGTCAGAAAAACCATATGGTGGTAGAGGCAGGATTTTTCTCTCCCTGTGTCTGCTCCTTTGGGCTAGTACGTTTATGAATTCTTCTGTGTCTCTGCATCTTCACAGTGCTCAGGACATGCTGGTGAAGGCGAATCGAATGTCTCCCCTTTGCCTCTTTCCATCATTCACACCCTGCAGTTCAGACTCCCTCACACGGCTGAGGTCCTGAATGGAGGAGACCCTGCTGCCCCCTGCCTATGCCCGGCCACAAGAAAGCCTTCAGGTCTATGACATCTGAGTGCCATGGGCCCTTTTCATGGTTGTTTACCCCTGGACACACTCTTACATCCTCCCTGGTCTTCCTTGGCACCCACATTCCCTCTCCTCCTGAACTTGCGGCATCTTAACACTCATACACTTTCTCAGTCTCGGTTTATAGATCACTTTCTCCAGGAAGCCTCTGCAACTCGAGATCAAGGGCCCAAGTTTAGGGGCTTCTGTGAGACATCGTATCCTCCTGCCACATGTGTCAACGTTCACTCTGCCACGTATTGTGCGTATCACTCATGTATTGTGCTGTAGGCTCAGCCACTCAGGGTCTGTGGCAGTGTCTTCACAGCTCTGTTCCTAGGATATGTATAGAATCGCAACTTACTGTGGTTGTTGTTAGCTGCCGTCGAGATGGCCCCTGACTCAGGGGGACCTCGTGCCCAAGAGAACAAAACACTGCCAGGTCCTGCACCGTCCCTGTGATCGGTTGGTGATCAGACTGTTGTGATCCATAGGGTCTTCAATGACTGATTTTCATTAAGTAGGTCACCAGGCTTTTCTTCCTAGTGGGTCTTGATAAACATTTGTTGAACATAAGAACATTATTAAAAAAATACCTAAGGGCCTGTACAAGTAAATTCAAATATCTAGTAAGGATGGGTAGAGCAACATGTTTGACAGCATAGATCTTTATGCCAGACTACTATTTTCTCACTGTGTGATCTCAGGTAAGCTACTTGGCCTCTATGTGCCTCAGTTTTCTCATCTGTGAAATAGGTTAATAACAGCGTTGGCATACAAAGGGCATTCTTAAAGTGTCAGCTGTTATTTTGTTGATATAGAATATCCAACTGACATTTATAGGCAATGGTGGTTGAGAATAATTTCCTATTTTAAAACCTTTATTATGATCATAATTAGAGGTTAATTCACTGGAGTAATTTTTATTAATTATGTTAAAGAGTCTCCTGTGATTTCTTCGGAGCTCTAGTGGCACAGCAGTTAGAGCTCAGCTGCCAACTGAAAGGTCAGCAGTTCAAATCCATCAGCTGCTCCTTGGAAACTCTATGAGACAGTTCTGCTCTTTCCTATAGGGTCGCTACGAGATGGAATTGATTCCATGGCAATCAGTTTGGTTTGATTTTTATGACTTCAAGAAGAAGTCGTTGATGTTAAATTCACAGAAGTGAAAGACACAAGGGAAATACACATATGAGGGAAGTCATAAGGGGTAGGTTATTTTTGGCAAATGGGAGCACAATTTAAGCCCTATAGTTTAGGAAAGAAAAATTCTCTCTTATGTTATGTTGCATGAGATTTTAGCTCCAAATCTCCCTTCAGCTCAGTGAGTGTCAGAAATCTACTTGATCCTACATGTTTTTGACAGATTTTGTGATTTTTGTTTTGATGAGACTTCCCAATGCCATTTTTTGGGGGGATTTGATAGAAAAATCCATGCATTTTCATCACCCGTAGCAACCACAACTAGAGTGCTCCTCTAAGCAACAGGAGCTTAGAAATCAATGATGGTCTATTACCAGCATGTTCTACACAGCTCTTCTTGGCCTTTCACTACATCTGGCCAAGTGAGGTTTTAAAGACCATTGATCAGCACCGGTCCCAAGCTTGTCTTCACAACCCTGATGCAGACATTAGGAGCAGACAACTCATGAGGTGCTTCCTTAAGCTTTGTGTGGAGCTCCCCCATCCAGAACTGTGTTTTATTTGGCATTTGCAGGGGGGCGTGAACTAGTAGCTCATCAGTAATTTATAGTTTTCAAAGTATTATCTTGCTGACAAGAGTTCTGAGACATTGGTACTGTGGTTCACCAGTGACAACTGCAGCTCTGGTGGAACACGTGACCGGCATTGGAGGCGAAGAACTGCAATGGAAAGAGCCAGGACTTCGGATCAGACTCTCTGGTTTTGATTCCCTGCTCTTACCCCTTCTTTTCCTAGCTGGGTGACCTCTATGAGTCTTGGTTTCCTTATATATAATGTAGGGATTATCAGTGCCTTTATTATAGGACTGTTGCAGGGAATAGCTATAAAACATACCAGGCACAAGCATAGCTGTTCAACCAATGTTATGTTTGGCTGAGCCATTTCGAGAAGTATAGATTTCTGAAAACTGCTATTGGCATACTGCTAACAGAAAGCAGAGTTTAAGCACTTTTCCCTTCCCTTACTCCAACCATCTCCTCTTCAACAACCCCTCTTCAAAACAGTTTCCTCTTCTGACAGCAAATTGAAAAAAATGATAGATTTTTAATATATGTTGAAAGTAGAATCAATGAGACTTGGTGATGGATTGGATGAGACATATCAGGTAGAAGGAAGTGTCAGGGATGACCTCAGGTTAATTCGTGATCATCTGGATGGTGACTCTTTTTATTGATAGAGGAAATGCTGGCTAAGGACTGGATTAGAGCAAGTTTTGAGTTTGTTTTTGACATGTTGAGTTTGAAATGTCTGCGAAGCATCTAAATGGAGGTGCTGATAGGACTCTGGAGTTTAGTGCTCAAATGTCAACTTGGGAATAGTTAGCATGCACTTAGTAATTGTAATATTTGGAATAGCTGAGATAGGAAGAGCATATAGGCTGGATAGAGGGTCCAGAGAAACATCAGCATTTAAGCTTCCAGTAAAGAGGAGGATTCAGTAAAGACTGGGAAGGAACATGTGGGATGAGAATTAGGAAATTAGGAAAAGATTAGACAGCTGTACCAAAAACTGCTGCAAGTCTAGTAAGTTGAAGACAGAAGCATTCACCTAGGTACCATCACAGTCATTAAAAACCCAGTGGGGAGCAGATGTAGGTGAAATAGGATGGGAAGACCCCAGAATGGAGTTTATCCAGGAGGGCATGGGAGGCGGAGCAATGGTTGTATTAGACAGATGCAGAGGTGATGCCATAGAGAATGCTTTATCTTCTTACCACTGGTGAGGATGACGGTGCTCAACATACCTGCCATTTTCTCCCCCACATTTCCAAGTCCCCTCTCTGCTGGGTGGGCCTCAGGGCTGGGCCAGCTGATGGGCTGTGGCTGAACCTTAGAGGAGTCAGGTGGTGACCTCCTGTGCAGAGAAGCTGTGAGTCTGGATGGCACAGTTACAAGGATGTGAAGCATTTATTGGCCCGAGTGACTGGATGCTGAGGACTTAGAGCAGAGACCCTGGGTGACCCATGTGAGATCTGTAGCTCGAGTGAGAGATAAGCTTTACTGTGCTTACCCCTGGGATGTAGAGGTTGTTCACGATGATCACGCTTTAATCTAGGCCATCCTGGAACTGGAAGGATGGTGCAATTGTAACAAGTGCCTAACGCATTTGGCATTGGCTTGGGGTCTAGTGGTGGGAGGTGAAAAAACCATTCTCAGTGGCTAGAAAGTGGGCAATAATGTTATCCTGTGATGTGGCACCTATTAACTGAGGCAGCTCGTGTATTGACAAACACATGGCTCTGGAGGAAAGATACTGTTTGTTTTTGGCCACATTTGTAAAGATGTTATACGAAAGAGAAAGCATTTGCCATTTTGTAAGTAGAAATAAAAGGATATAGAAAAATTTCAGAAACTCTGGGCTTTGCAAATGTGGAAGAACCCTGTGCTTCTGGTCCCCAAGTGGTATAGCTGAGATGGAGAAAGATTTTGACTTCACCTGATTAAACTGTCTAAGGGCAGAGATGAGATAAAGGATGTTGCGGCCACTAAATCCTGTTAATTAGATACCATGGCTCAGGGCACTGTCTCCTCTTAGTCCACGCAGAGCTGGGCATGAAGGCTGAAAGTAAAGAGTTGTGTTCAGCAGCTTTGAGGATGGTGGGTGTGGTTACCTGCAATAGAACTGGCTGGAATCAAATGGATAAGAAGTCTGCAAAGTTTTTAAGTGATTGCACTGCCGAAGACAGCACCATCCAGAATCAAATCTTTTGTAAGTGCTTCAAATTTAAAATGGCACCAAAACCAAAACCCCTGGCCGTTGAGTCGATTCCGACTCATAGCAACCCTACAGGACAGAGCAGAACTGCCCCATAGGATTTCCAAGGAGCATCTGGTGGATTCGAACTCCCAACCTTTTGGTCAGCAGCTGTAGCTGTTAACCATTACACCACTAGGGCTTCCTTAAATGGCACTGGTGTCCCCAATTTCTTCAAACAGGAACTGCACAGAGAAAGCTGTACTGCCTTTAAGGAGGAATAGGGAGAAAGAGTAAGAAATAAGTAAAACCAGTAGCCGTTGCATTGACCCTGGTTTATGGTGACCCTGGCTCATGGCAATCCTGACCCATGGAGACCCCAGCTTAAGGAGACCCTGCATCAGTGGCTGATTTTTCAGAAGTGGATCACCAGGTCTTTCTTCCCAGGTGCTTCTGGGTGGACTTGAACAACCAACCGTTCAGTTAGTAGTGAGCACATTAACTGTTTGCACCACCTAGGGACTCCAAGAAATAAATACTTGGTGTCAATACAGACGGTTAAACCACTGAAATGTGAGCATTGTTTGCTGCTACATGGTGAGCTGGCCTATCCAGACTAATGTTCAATGGCATAGTGATTATTTGAAGGAAAAAATACTGCACTGAGAAGATATTTTCATCAGTGGACTGCGAAGTAGGAGAAAGTTTTGGGTGGTGTCTTAGTTATCTAATGCTGCTATAACAGAAATACCATAAGTGGATGGCTTTAACAAACACAAATTTGTTCTCTCACAGTCTAGGAGGCTAGAAGTCCAAATTCAGGGCCCCACCTCCAGGGGAAGACCTTCTGTCTATCAGCTCTGGGGGAAGGTCCTTGCCATTAGTTGTCCCCTGGAGTAGGAGCTTCTCAGGTACAGGGATCCCAGGTCCAAAGGACACGCTCTGCTCCTGATGCTGCTTTCTTGGTGGTGTGAGTTTTCTGTGTTTCTCTGCTCACTTCTCTCTTTGATGTCTTAACAGAGATTGGCTTAACACACAATCTAATCTTGTAGATTGAGTCCTGCCTCATTAACATAACTGCCACTAATCCCATTTCATTAATATCATAGAAATAGGATTTACAACACATAGGAAAATCACATCAGATAACAAAATGGTGGACACTCACACAATATTGGGAATCATGGCCCAGACAAATTGATGCGTATTTTTTGGGGACACAATTCATTCATGACAGGTGGTATCCAGGGTTTTATGTGTGGGAGGGAAGACACTGCTTCATGAAGGTGTGTGAGGTAGGAGAAGCAGGATAGGAACCATGCAGCAGGGTTTGGGAAAGATATCCAGTGGGAAGCTGGAAGCAGAGATGTGGGAGGCATGGTATTTGTTATGGGGATATATTGCCAGTGGTTTGGAACACACTGAGTGATGTTATTTTTCAGCATGCCGCCGGTAGTATTCAGTAAAATTGCAAAAATGACAATATGGTTGGTGCAACTAGATTTCTTAGGGAAGCTGGTAAAATGTGCATCAGGACCTCCTTGCTTTGTTGCTGTCAAATTCTACTGTAGGAATAGATAAGCATTTGTTTATCCATTCTACTGTTGATGGACACTTGATAACATTGTCATTCATAAACATTCTCTTACTATTTTCATCTTTACCTGCTAGGAAGTACGTGGAAGGATAGATTATTATTTTCACAATTCTTGGTTTCCCAGAAAGAAGGTCAAGAATGAACTGCCCTGCATTTTTATGCTTATTCTCATGAAAAGTATTGTTAAGAAAGGAATTTGCAGCCGGCGGAAGGAAAAAAGTTCAAGATCAGATTCAGGTTGAACACTTAATGAGGACTTGTCCTCTCCATTCTCACTTCATACTGAGCTGTGGAAATCCTCGCATTTTTTTTTAAAATGATTTTCATATATTTGAAAGGAACCTATTTATATTTTAAAAATAAGTTTTGCAACTGTTGAGATTTTAAAATTACAATGGAGTAACATTTTCAGAGTTCTAGATGAGGAGGGCAATTTAAAAGAATTTGCTTTTTTACTCTACCCTTAATTGGAAGAAGGCTCTCATTTCTTCAAAAAACCAGACAAGCAGACAACAATCCCATGCTCCATAATTTCTTGTGTTCAGAAGTGGCAGTGTCTCTCCTTCTATATCCACATTCTGAGAGATTCCCATGCACCGGGCTCTGTGCTACATGCTGGATATGACGTGAACTAAAATGAAAGATTAAGTCCTGACTTTGTGAATTGTACTTCTGATCTGAACCACTTCCTGGGATATTGCAGTAGACACGTGGGTATTATCTTTCATTACATTGCATTAAAAAAAAAAAAAATACTCCTTCAAGGTCTAATTGAGTGAATACACAACTTACAGACGTCTTGAAAAGTCGAATTCTCATGGATCATCATTAAAATTATTGGACTTAAAGGGATCTTAAGAGATTAGAATGAATACACAACCTTTTTAAAAAGATCTTCAGGGAAGCATATTCGGCCAGCTTTTTGATAACACATCTCTACGTGTTAAATCATCATAATTATTAACATTATATAATCTCATAATAAAATGGTCCCCTGTACACGTGGAGTATGAGCTTGAGGAAATGGCTCAAGGAATATGAAAGCTGGAAGGATGAGACCCACCTTCCCCATCCCCCTACCCTTGGCCTGGGCCAGGTTTCTTTACCGCTTCAAAACAGTGAGAACCACAGAGAAGAGTTGTGTACTTGTGTTGATGTACCTAAGCCAATTTTGAGGAAAAATGATAAAATTGATTCAAAATGTTTTTCTTAAAAATTACTTTTAGGTAATAGTTACTTAAATGTCCAACATACTTTATCAATGTCTGTCCTTACCATTTGTTTTCTTGCATTTTATTCATTCCTTTTGGGCTCACTTTCTTCCAAAAGGTTTCTTTTTAATAATTTATGAATAATAACAAACAAAATAATGGGAAAACTGTATTGGATCTTTCCCACGCCTCCAAGTTGCTTGTGTTTGTGTGTGTATGTGTGTGTGTGTGTGTGTGTGTGTGTGTGAGTCCTACAAGACATTGCCACTAGTGTGATTAGAAGGTAATGTCTGGGTTGCTGGGTTCAGGATGTTGGCTGGGCCTGCATGGAGGAGTTCCATGGTGCACCCATCTCAGGCACTCCGCAGAGCTGTTTTTAGTGTGCGCCATAGAAGGAAGTACATTGAACGGGGTCATCAGAGAAAACGCTGTCCTTTGCTGAGGAGAATACAGAACGGTGTACAGAGATTAATGAATGACTCTTTAGTTACTGTTGGTTTAATGGTGTATCAGCCACTTTTTATGCTGCTGGACCTTGTAGGTAGTATGTTAATATTCTGGTTCTAATGCATTTAGCATCAAGGTGGGTTCCTTTTGAAATGTGTGAAGCTCAGCGGACCAGAGTTGGAGCCTCATTGTTGTGTAGGTTGAGCATTCTATTAGGTAATGCTTCCTGGATGTGTTAGTTTTGTAAACTTTTACCTGGTTTTCCTTTATTTCTATGAGACAAGGCTTGCAAGCATAATTATGGCCTTCCTCTGTGATAGTTAGGAAGTCCTGATGGGTTTGTTTTAGTTTTTCCGTGTCAAGTTTGGAAAACCAGAGATTCCCCACATAACCTAACGAAAAGGTGCCCATAATAAATTTTCTATTTAGTTCTTATTGACATGTTGTCATACCACAGATCGGAGGCACCAGAGTGCCACTTGCCTTATTGGTGACTTGAATTACCAGATTGTATTTCTCAAAATCCATATTACCAATCAAAAATTTAAACACAGTTAGTGAGCATGCATTCCAATACCAAAAATACATGCCATCAAAAGATTTTTTAAAAAAAATAAAAATTTGGTAATGAAAGGGATAAGTATGTGGTTGTCATTAAGAAGCACAGTTTCAGTCCGTCTTAATACATTCTTTGTGCTTTTTGGGACAGTTAACACACTTAGGCGCTAACCAAAATGTTGGAGGTTTGAGTCCACCCAGAGGCGCCTTGGAAGAAAGGCCTGGTGATTGCAGTGAAACCATATGGAGCACAGTTCTACTCTGCACACATGGGGTCTACATGGCACCTGGTTTTCAGTGGTTGACAAGCACCCACTCTGAAGTCAGGTGTCCTTGATTTCAATTCTGGCTTTACTACTTATTACGTGTTTTGGCTTTCGGCTCTTTTCTTATCTCTCTGTATACCACTTTCCTCTTATGTAAAAATCAGGATGATGATGTTGGAATTACTGTGAGGCTTAAATAGTACTTATACAGTTAATATTTATATAGTTAAGACAATGTTTTATAGGCGTCAGCTACTGTTATTTAAACTGCTTTTGGTCCAACGAGACCCCTAGAGACAAAGTTCTGGAGCCCAGCTTGAATATACTACATAAATCAGAAGACCAGTCCCCTTAGGAATTTCAATGATAACTCCAAGGATCAGGTAATCGCTACATCCTGGAGAAGCGTGAAGAGGTTTAGGATTGCCAGCGCGCCTTCCTTGCCTCATTAGAATGTGCTGTGTCACAGACTTACTATGTAAGTTCTCTAACTAAAGCAGGGACCATCACTTGCACGAAAGGAGTTATTTAGTCATGAAACTTTTCTGCTTTACACTGATGATTGCAGAACTGACACCAATATTCTTCAGAGAACCACATCACAAAAATTCATTAATTCTGGGTTTGTTGGCTGTGAGCTACCTATCAGATAAGATGGAGTCTGCGGAAAGCATTCCGTACTTATCTAACTGTTGTTATGTGCTGTCGACTTGGTTCCAACTCACAGTGACCCCATGTGTCAGAGACAGCAGAACTGCCCCATACGGTTTCCTAGGCTGTAATCTTTGTGGGAGCAGATTGCCAGGTCTTTTCTCCCACAGCGTGGTTGGTGAGTTGGAACTGCCAACCTTTCAGTTCGCAGCTGAGTGTGTAACCATTGCACAACCAAGACTCCTTATAGATAAGGACTCCCCATTAGTAAATACCATCAGAGAGTACAGTTAGCATGTTTACAAGGAGATAAAATCAGGTTCTTTTTCCCCAGGTGTTTCTAGGGTGGTGGTGGTTATTGTAGGTGCTGAAGAGTCAGTTCGGACTCATAGCGACCACATGCGACACAGCAGAACTTCCCCACAGGGTTTTCTTGGCTGTAATCTTTACGGGAGCAGATCGCCAGGTCTTTCTTCCTTGTAGGAAGGCTATATTAAAGACCAGTGCTAAATCTTTCCAACTTCCTGATAAACTGCATGCATGAAAATCTCCATCTCAGAGTTTGTTTTTATAGAATCTAGCCCGAGAGAGTGGTTCAGACGGCTGAGAAAAGTCTACTAAACACCTATTATGTTTCAGGCGCTGTGCTGGGCACAGAGACGAGAGACAATAGTAAGGAGACACTGTGGCTGCCTTCATGGCCCGTTCAGAGCTAGATTAATTTTTGAAAAGTTCCTTAAAAGATTTAATTCTTTAACCTTATTTTTAAAGGGTAATATCATTTTACATGATTTTATATTCCTAATTTCCCTTTTTTTATACAGTTAAATTGTTTCCAAGTTTTCATTAACACAAGCACAAATGTAAAGAGCATATATGTACATCCATGATGATTTCCTTGGGGTAGCTTTCCAGAGTTGGAATTATTTTGTCAATAATAGACAAAACCCCATGGTTTCTGATAATTGTGTATTGCCTAACCACCTGCCAGAAATTTTTTACCATTTAATCTCCCACCGGCAATGAGAGGCACTAACAATCACAGTTATACTCCATTTCTTCAGGAGAGAGGTTTCTCTTTTAAAAACACCTTTATAAAATGGGCAGAGCATGTCATCTCATTTCAACTTATGATAAGGGTCCCAGAACACTGCCCAGTTAGCACCTGCATTCACTTTTTAAAATATCCTGGTTTTGTTACTGAATTATATGGTCACCCTAGCTTAATCTGCATATCTTCATTGCAAATGATACTGAGTATTTTCCAAATATTTATTGGTCACTAGTAGTCTTTCATTTGTGAAATTTCCATTCGTATTCTTTGCCCAATTCATTATTGTTGTTGTCAGTTGCTGTCAAGTTGATTTTGACTCATGGAGACCTCATGTGTGCAGAGTAGAACTGTGCTCCATAGGGTTTTCAATGGCTGATTTTTCAGAAGTAGATCACCAGGCCTTTCTTCTGAGGTGCCTCTGGGTGGGTTTGAATAGCCAACCTTTCGGTTAGTAGTCCAGTGCTTAACCATTTACTATTAGAGGGCTTATATTTCTACTGATGCTTCTATAAGGGATTAAGAATCTTGATCCTTTGAAATATATCTTGTAAATGTGAAGACATAAAATAGACGGATTAAGAGCACAAAGTGTCCAGATAAAGAATCTACATGTAGCTTTGCCCCTAGCTGTGATGTCTTGGGCAAGTTGTTCAGCTTCTGTAAATGGTAACATCATAGCATTTCACTGTTAAGAGTCCTGTAGGATTAAGTGAGATGGCATACATAAAGTACTTCACATAGCGGTCATAGGAACTAGTGTGTATCAACCAACCAGTGAAGTCATTTCTCCAATATTTATTCAGAAATGCTGAGGACTTCCTGTGCGTGTAGTGTTATTCTGGAATCCAGTTATAGAGTGTCAAGCAAAGAAAGAAACAAACAAAAAACCTGCCACAATCTAACCTCGCACAGAGCTTGCAGCCCAGCAGAGGAGACAAGCATTGAACAAGCACAAAAATCAGTATATTGTTTCAAATTTTGGGTAGTGTTTAGAAGGGAAATTTGATTTTGTGCTGTTTTGATTAAAAATTTTTATACTGTTAATGTAATTAGAATTTTTCAATACTTGAAGCTTTTCTCTCTTTGGTATGATGCTTGGAAAAGCGATTCCCTACCAAAACTTCGCCAACACTCACCAGTATTTTGCTTTAGTACTTTTATATTTTTATGCTTACAACTTTAGTGTTCTTTAATCCATTTTCTTTAATAATATCAAGTAGTTGGTAGCGCAGCGGTTAAGAGCTCAGGATGCTAACCAAAACGTTGGCAGTTCGAATCCACCAGCCACTCCTTGGAAACCTCATGGGGCAGTTCTACTCTGTCCTATTGGGTTGCTATGAGTCGAAATTGACTCGACGGCAATGGGTTTGGTTTGTTTTTTTTAACATCACTTACAGAACAATCTACCATTAATTGTTTAAGATGTAACATTCACTTCTTAAGATTCCCTTATTCTATGGAGTTTAAGGTGTTCTCTGTGAGGGTGCAGAGGGCCAAACAGCCCTCTTTTACCACGTGCCATCAGGTTACGCTATTTGTAAGATGGTGGCTTAGAAAAATGAAGAGCAAACTATTATCTAAACAAAACCAGTTGCCATTGATTCTGACTCATGGCAGCCCATGTATGTCAGAATAGAACTGTCCTCCATAGGGTTTTCGTGCTGTGACTTTTTGGAAGTAGATTGCCACGCCTTTCTTCTGAGGTGCCTCTGGGTGGACTTGAACCTCCAAACTTTTGGTTAGTAGTGAGCACTTAACTGTTTGCGCCACCCAGGGACTCCTAAACCATTATACAGTTCCAATTAATCAGGGTGCATTACAAATCCTGCAGCTCAGTCTCCTCTGACATCAGACTGTAACCTGTAATTCCAGCCCACACAGACCTCCCCTGGCTTGAACTTCCTTCGTTGTCTGGATCACATGTTTGGTACATATAAATTGTTGTGAATTGCTCATTACCTTTTTATATGTATTTGTTCATTTCACCAACTCTCCAAATACTTAATCATATTTTTCCTTTCCTGCAGAGGCTTCCCTGCAGGTTAGGAGTTTTAGTGAAGAGAATTGACGGGAACAGGCAGAAATGAGCCAAGACATGACCCATTCTTTTGAACTTTGTCAGTTAGCTACAGCTTTGGCGTGATTGGACTGTTCCAGTCTCCGGTACCCCTCTAAACTGGCCAATGTCTTTTCCACCGTCAGGCCCACAGAACTCCTCTGGGGCAACGAGCTCTAAGGGAGATAGAGCATGAAAACAGCCTTGGCACAAGCTCCCAGTCACTCCCCACATAGCCTTTTCCAATACTTTATATTCATTTATCTAGTCAACAGTGTTTTTGGACACCTGCCAACAATTGTAAGGCTGTCACAGAACTGGGCAATGTTTCGCTCTGTTATAGATAAGGTTACTGTGAGTTGGAGCCGACTTAATGGCAACTAACAACAAGAAGTATGTGCCAAAAACTGTGATGGGCACTGAAGACTTGAGGGTGGAGAGGCCAGCAGGAGCTTGGCCTCCTGGGAGAAAGAGATGTATAAACAAACAAATGGAACTATCCTAGAACCAGATAATAGGTGCTTTTTTTTTTTTTTTTTTTTTTTGCCATTTGGTTGATCCTGACTCGTGTGTGTCAGAGTAGAACTGTGCTCTGTAGGACTTTCCGAAGTAGATCTCCAGGTCTTTCTTATGAGGCACCTCTAGGTGGACTTGAATCTCCAAACTTAGGGTTTCATCAATATTTTTCTTTAGTACTTTTATATTTTTATATTTACAACTTTAGTATTCTTTAATCCATTTTCTTTAATAATATCAAATAGTTGGTAGCGCTGTGATTAAGAGCTTGTCTGCTAACCAAAAGGTTGGCAGTTTGAATCCACCAAGCCACTCCTTGGAAATCCTATGGGGCAGTTCTACTCTGGCCTATTGGGTTGCTATGAGTCAGAAACGACTCGACGGCACCGGGTTTGGTTTTTGGTTTTTGGTATTAAACATTTGCAATTGTCTGCCATATAACACTGCATTAAAATCAGGTAAAATGGAGAACTTAAAAAAGAAAGAATAGCTGGCTTGATAGCCAGTTCTAATTGCAATTTCTCTCATCTTCCTTTTAAAATAATTATTACATCACAGAAAAAAGCTGGAAACTTGAAATGTTACCAAAAGCTAATAAGTATCGCAATGTCCAGGTCTGGGGGGACCTTTGCTATCCAAACACTGCTGGATTGATAAAGTGCATCCAGGCATTGCCCCTGCTTTGCCTCATGATGGACGCAGAGGCTGATTAAAGGGAAGAAGGTATTTCACCCTCTGCTGTGGTTTTGTTGTTGTTACAAAGGCATGGGAATGGATAAAAGTTTTTCAAGTCACTGTTAGAAGTGGAACCAAAGCTGACAAAGAGCATAAAAACTTCAGTATCACTTATTAATTTGTTGTTGTTAAGTGCAGTTAAGTTGGCTCTGACTCATAGTGACCCCATGTACAACAGAACAAAACGTTGCCTGGCCCTGTGCCATCCTCACAATTGTTACTATGTTTGAGTCCATTATTGCAGCCACTGCGAATTCCAGGATAATTTCAATAAATGCCAAAAGTTAGGACTGGAGATTACAGAAAGCAATGCAATGCAGAAACACGCAGGATGTAAGCTGGTCAACATGCTGGAGGGTGCATAGGCTGGTCAGTCTACCTGATCTCCTCCCTCTTCCCTGCTCCAGTCCTGTTGAAACATTGGCTTACTTCCCCAGCACTGGGGTTGAGGACCCTTAGAGGAAACCAAATAACACTTCCTAAAGGGAAGCAGTCTGCAGTGATACAACCTCAACCACCACAAAGAGACTATTTCCCCAATTATCTACACCAGTTTAGCACCTCATGATTTTAACCCTCCTTATTCCAACATATAATCTTTGTTTATCTTTTGTTGCAAAGGAACCATTCTAGTATTTTACCCTAAAATAATATCTTGGAAAAGTACAGCCAGAATGCTCCTTAGAAGTGAGGATGGCGAGACTTTGTCTCACTTACTTTGGACACGTTATCAGGAGGGACCTGTCCCTGGAGAAGGACATCATGCTTGGTAAAGTAGAGGGTCCGTGAAAAAGAGGAAGACCCTCAACTAAATGGACTGACACAGTGGCTGCAACAATTGGCTCAGACATAGCAAGCATTTTGAGGATGATCCAGGACTGGGCAGCATTTCGTTCTGTTGTACATAGTATCTCTATGAGTTGGAACCTACTCCATGGCATCTAACAACAAGTCTAAATAAAGGAGCTGAGGGTTGGGTTTAGCCTCCACACTAGAACAACTGAAAATCGCTGGCAAGGTTAAATTGCTGACCCCCAGCATTTAACCAAGTAGCTTTTCAAAACAATATTGGGGTTCAGTTGGTGGTTCAGTCATTGGGTTCTTGAGCAATGAAATTATTCCAGTAGCTCAAAGTAGATCTTTCTGCTGTTGTTAGTGCTAGCTCAGACAAATAGCAAACAGAACCCAATTTATCCTTCTCTTTCCGTTCTCTTTCCCTTGTGTGTGTCTCTCTCTAATCATCCATTCATTTGCCCAAGTCCCTCAGGGGTATTACGGCCAGTGTGCACTGTGCTTGGCGCTGTGCTAATGTACTTCTATGCATTATCTTATGTAATTCTCAAAACAACCTTATGAGATGGGTGCCTGGAGAATCCATGCTTTAGAAAGAGGTGAAGTAATAAGACTAATTTTGCACAGCTGGTAAGATATTAGTGCTTTTGCTGTGATTCTATGGGCACATCTTTAATTTAACAGAGGCTGGGTATGAGAGGACAGATTCTAAATAATGAGGAGCTTTCCAGCACCACCATCAACGCTCAGGCCAACGTTTGCATTCAGGGCTTTTTTCTCAGTTCCCAGACGTATTCCTATCATAGTGAAAATAATGTGTTATTTCATTCTCTAAATTAGAGGCCAGCAAACCATTGCCTGTGGGCCAAATCCTGCCTGCCACCTTTAAAAATATATACTTTTTATTTTCTGATTTACAAAACAGTTTCAAGAAGCCAGAATTGTTTCAATGGCAACTGGACTTTTTTTTTCTTTTTTTTTTGCAAAGATAATAGAAGTCCTGTATTCTCCTCACCCAGGTTCCCCATTGTTATCATCTTACATCACTATGTGCATCTGTCAAAATGAAAACATGGCCATTGGTGCATTGATATTACAAAAATCCAAACTTTACTTGAATTTCACTGGTTTTTCCATTAATGTCTTCTTTTTGTTCCTGGGTCCAATCCAGCATCCTGTATTACAGTTTAGTTATCATGTCTTCCTGGACACTTCTGATCTGTGGTATCTCAGTCTTCTTGTTTTCATGACATCGGCAGTCTACACCACCTACTCTTGTAAATAAAGCTTTAATGGAGTGCAGCCATGCTCATTCATTTACATATTATCTATTGATGCTTTCACTCTGCGGAATTGCATAGTTTTGACAGAGATCAAATGGTGGGTAAAGACTTAAATATTTACCATTGGACGCTTTACAGAAAACGTTTGCTGACCCCTGCTCTTAATTCCTGCTCTGTCTTCCTTTAGTGGAGCCCTGGTGGTGCAGTGGTTAAGAGCCTGGCTATAAACCAAAAGGTCAGCAGTTCAAATCCACCAGCTGCTCCTTGGAAACCCTATGGGGCAGTTCTCTTCTGCCCTATAGTATCACTATGAGACAGAATGGACTCCATGGAAATGGGTTTGTTTTTTTTTTCCTTCCTTTAGTAGATGGTAAATTCCTGGAGGACTTGGATTCTGTCTTTTTCATCTCATGTGCTGATTAACTTTCGTAGATCCTGTTACATATGGTTAATAAACATTGAATCATTAAATGGAGAAAGGCACCAAGCTGTCTAAGAGACTAAGTACTCATGATTAGGTAATTTTTAAATTAATTATTTGTATCTTACTTTCTAAAGGGAATCTAATTGCGTGATCCCTAATCTTCCTTTCTGGTTAACCCACTAATCTACCTTTTATCAACTCGTCCAGCAGAGCTTCCTGTCTCTGCAGAGGACTTTCCTACAGAGTTACTTTCTCAAACACAGGTAGAACTGGTTGTTGTTGTTGTTAGGTTCCAACTCATAGTGACCCAATAGAGCAGAGTAGAACCGCCCCATAGGGTTTCCAAGGAGAAGCTGGTGGATTCGAACTGCCCACCTTTTGGTTAGCCATTGAGCTCTTAATCACTGCACCACCAGGACTCCAGATAGGATTTGCTGCACCTTAAAAGGCAGTTCATTTCTTCAGAAGATCGATGATACATTTTCTTAAAAGACTTGAATTACAAGAAACTAGGAAGTTTGATGAGTTTGGAAAAAAACACACCCAGGTTTCAAAATGCCCTTGGGAAACTTTCAAAGTTTCAAGAATCATGTTTATCTCTGAATGTGACTGAGATCTTTGGGTTACTTGGTCAGATATCGCTGTCAGACGAGACTTAGCCACCCTTACCTGTTTGGGACAGCATTTTGTGGCATTTATATTTTGAAGGTTTTATGACTTTATCTCTAATTCCTGGAATCATCAAAAGTATAAGGAAAGGTTTTTTTGGGTCAGAATTGACTCAATGGCCACGGGTTTGGTTATGGTTTAGACCATGTATCTAACTCAGTTTTGTATCCCACCTCAAGCATCAAACACATCTACTACCATGTGAATTCCGAAATCTAGCCTGCCTCGTGGAGGGTATGAACGTAATGGGGTTGAAAAACCTAGAATTATTTCACGGACATCCTTTAAAATCTAGTTTTATTACATTGATTTTACAAAGCAGCTTCTATTGTGGGTTCATTTTAAAGATTAAACTTCATGGGATTCTCTTCCTCTAGAAAGTGTGTTTTTATGGTGTGGGTGCATGGCTCTTTAAGAGTTTCCTATGTTTGTAGCCTTGTGATTGGTTCAATGCTTAGTTTCATATGTCAGATTGCCTAGGCTGTGGTACCCAGGTGTTTAGTCAAACACTAGTCTCGACTCTGTTGTGAAGTAATTACATGGGATTAAATCAATCGGTCTTAAGTAAAGCAGATCCCCCTCCATAATGTGGTTGGGGCTTATCCAACAATTTGAAAGCCTTAAGAGCAAAATGAGAGTTATGCATACATCCCTGGTGGCACAATGGTTAAGTGCTCGGCTGCTAACCCAAAGGAGGTTGGTGGTTCAAACCTACCCAGTGGCTCAACAGGAAAAAAAACCTGGTGCTCTGTTCCGGTAAAGATTGCCTGTTGCCGTTGAGTTGATTCAGACTCAGAGACCCTATATGACAGAGTAAAACCACCCATAGGGTTTCTAAGACTGTAATCTTTATGGAAGCCAATCATCAGGTCTTTTTCCTGTGGAGTGGTTGGTGGGTTTAAACCACTGACTTTTCAGTTAGCAGCCAAGTGTTTAACCATTGTGCCACCAAGGCTTCTCCCATAAAGACTGCAGCCGAGGAAACCCTATGAGGCAGTTCTACTCTGTCACATGGGGTCACTATGAGTCAGAATTGACTCAATGCACACAACAACAAATATAGATAGACAGACAGACAGATAGATAGATAGATGGTATATATGTATATCACCTATCTATATTTATATCTATCTTACTGGTTCTGTTTCTCCAGAGATCCCTAAGACAAATAGGTAACAGCAATATTACCATACAGTGAACAGTGAGTTCCTGGCAAAGACCTTGATCAGGTTGCGCCCAGGAATTATGTTCCAAGTCGGGGAGGATTTAGGGAATTCACTCTCTATTTACAGTGTGTTTTGTGGGTCCTTCCTGTACCTGGTTGCAAAGGCCAACGAGGGTGGTGAAAGGGAAGCTGCTGGGAGATGGGGGAGCGGCACTCCAGTTCCTCCCTGTCCCTAGCTCCCTGCGTGAGGTCGGTCAGCCACATGACATTTTGTGTTTCACTTTACTTGAAAAACAAGAAGGCTCTTTCCAAGAGTCTTTCCAGCTTTAACATTGAAAGGCTCTATGATTCATTTACTGGAGTAAAAATGGAACTCCTAGAATAGGGGTGCCCTAAACATTGCTTTTTTATGTTATTTTTTTTCTGAAAAATGCACTTTAACATTTAATTTTGCTCTAATACCATGTAATCATTATTTGATGGTCCAAGACGTAAAGAAAAATTTGGTTTCAGCCAAGGCAACCAGACATAACTGGGTTTCTACATTGCCTTCCCCTTAGCCCTCAGCATTATTAGCTTTCTCTTTTTAATATTATGGCTGCACCTACTGAGTATCTATATTTTTTATTACACCCTAATTAATTTAAGACCTTCTTTTCTACACACATAAGGAATGCACCTACCTGATTACTTTATGAATAACAACTAAATTAAAATGCAAAGAAGCTGTGGTCTAACCTCTTGGATATGCTAGTTTGCATAATTCTAAAATTCTAATGTAGTTTAGTAATTCTTGTTTACGTTTCTACATTTTCACAGTTGCTCTGTGTGAATATTACTTTTCAGAGTGTAATATTCCTTACGATTTTGCATACTGAAGCATATTAGCTTTATTTTGTGAGCCAAAATACAATAAGCCAGATGAAACCCAATTACAAAAGTATTTGTGAGTAAAGTATCAGTTTGATAGATTGTTAGAGTGTTTTAATTTTCTATGCTTTTTTTTTTTTTTTTTTTTTTTTTTTTTAGCAATTGTTATTATTGAAAGTGTTTTCCTCCTCACTTTCAGTAGCCTGTTGGGACACTATCAGTTTTCTCCTCATCTCAATGGCTGTTACAGCCTTTGCAGAGAGTTTTCTATTCACACAAACATGTAGCCCTCTAGAAGAAGAGAAGGAGAAAAGCAAAGGATTAAGGTATGTGTTTATTTGCCTTTCTCTTTTCCCTTCTTCGTCCTCCTCATCCTCCTTCTTCTGTTCCTCCTTCTTCTTTGCAATCTTGGAATGAAATTTTACCAAAAATGTGTTTACTTAAAAGGTGTCTCTGCAATTGGTCTAGAAAAAGAAATAAAGAGCATCCAAATTGGTAAGGAAGAAGTAAAAGTATCTCTGTTTGCAGATGATATGATCTTATACGCAGAAAACCCCAAAGAATCCACAAGAAAACTACTGGAACTAATAGAAGAATTCAGCAAAGTATCAAGATACAAGATAAACATACAAAAATCAGTTGGATTCCTCTACGCCAACAAAGAGAACTTCACAGAGGAAATCACCAAATCAATTTACAATAGCCCCCAAGAAGATAAAATATTTAGGAATAAATCTAATCAGAGATGTAAAAGACCTATACAATGAAAACTATAAGACACTGCTCCAAGAAACCAAAAGAGACCTGCATAAGTAGAAACACATACCTTGCTCATGGATAGGAAGACTCAACATTCTGAAAATATCTATTCTACCCAAAGCGATCTACAGATACAGTGCAATCCCAATTCAAATTCCAATGGCATTTTTTAATGAGATAGAGAAACAAATCACTAACTTCAGATGGAAAAGGAAGAGGCCTCGGATAAGTAAAGCATTACTGAAGAAGAAGAACAAAGTGGGAGGCCTCACACTACCTGATTTTAAAACCTATTATACTGCCACGGTAGTCAAAAAACAGCCTGGTACTGGTACAACAACAGATATATAGACCAATGGAACAGAATTGAGAAACCAGAAGTAAATTCATCCATTGATGAGCAGCTGACATTTGACAAAGGCCCAAAGTCCGTTAATTGGGGTAAATATAGTCTCTTTAAGAAATGGTGCTGGCATAATGATATCCATCTGCAAAAAACTGAAATAAGACCCATACCTCACACCATGCACAAAAACTACCTCAGAATGGATCAAAGACCTAAATATAAAATCTAAAATGATAAAGATCATAGAAGGAAAAATAGAGACAACACTAGGAGCCCTAATACATGGCATAAACAGAATACGAACCATAAGTAACAATGCACAAACACCAGAAGAGAAACTAGATAAATGGGAGTCCTAAAAATCAAACACTTAAAATGCTCATCAAAAGACTTCACCAAAGGAGTCAAAAGCCAACCTACAGACTGGGAAAAAAATTTTGGCTATGACAAATCTGATCAGCATCTAATCTCTAAAGTCTACAAGATACTGCAAATCTCCAACAACAGAAAGACAAATAACCCAATTAAAAAATGGGCAAAGGATATGAACCCTTCATCAGGAAGACTTCAGGCGGCTACCAGATACATGAGGAAATGCTAACGATCATTAGACATCAGAGAAATGCAAATCAAAACTAAAATGAGATTCCATCTCACCCCAACAAGGCTAGCATTAATCCAAAAAACACAAAATAATAAATGCTGGAGAAGCTGTGGAGAGACTGGAACAGTTATACACTGCTGGTAAGAATGTAAAATGGAATGTAAAATGGTACAACTCTTTGGAAATGGATTTGGTGCATCCTTAAAAAGCTAAAAATAGAAGTACTATACGATCCAGCAATCGACTCCTTGGAAGATATCCTAGAAAAATAAGAGCCATCACAGGAATAGATACATGCATATCCATGTTCATTGCAGCACTGTTCACAATAGCAAAAAGATGGAAACAATCTAGGTGCCTATCAGCGGACTAATGGATAAACAAATTATGGTATATTCACACAAAGGAATACTACACAATGATAAAGAACAAGGATGAATCCAAGAAACATCTCATAACATGGATGAATCTGGAAGGCATTATGCTGAGTGAAATTAGTCAGACGCAAAAGGACAAATATTGTATGAGACCACTATTATAAGAACTCAAGAAAAGGTTTAAACACAGAAGAAAACATTCTTCGATGGTTATGAGGGTGGGGAGGGAGGGAGAGGGGTATTCACTAACTAGATGGTAGATAAGAATTATCTTTGGTGAAGGGAAGGATCAGACACAATACAGGGGAAGTCAGCACAACTGGACTAAACCAAAAGCTAAGAAGTTTCCTGAATATAACACTTCGAAGGACAGAGTAGAAGGGGTAGGTGTGTGGGGACCATGGTTTCAGGTGACATCATCTAAGTCAATTGGCCTAACAAATTTATTTGACAATGTTCTACATCACATTTTGGTGAGTGGCATCTGGGGTCTTAAAAGCTAGCGAGCGGCCATCTAAGATGCATCAGTTGGTCCCAACCCACCTGGAGCAAAGGAGAATGAAGAATATCAAAGAAACAAGGAAAATATTAGCCCAAGAGACAGAAAGTTTCACATAAGCCAGAGACTTCATCAGCCTGAGACCAGAAGAACTAGATGGTGACTGGCTACCACCAATGACTGCCCTGACAGGGAACACAACAGAGAGTCCCCGATGGATCGGGAGAAAAGTGGGATGCAGAACTCAAATTCTAGTAAAAAGACCAGACTTAATGGTCTGACTGAGACTGGAGAGACCCAGGAAGACATGGCCCCCAGACTCTCTGTTATCCCAGAACTGAAACCATTTCTGAAGCCAACTCTTCAGACAAAGATAAGACTGGACTATAAGAGATAAAATGATACTCGTGAAGAGTTGTGGTTCTTAGCTCAAGTAGATACATGAGACTAAATGGGCAGCTTCTGTCCAGAGGTGAGATGGGAAGGCAGAGAGGGTCAGGAGCTGGTTGAATAGACACGGGAAGTCCGGGGAGGAAAGGAGGAGTGTGCTGTCACATTATAGGGAGAGCAACTAGGGTCACATAACAGTGTGTGTATAAATTTTTGTATGAGAAACTAACTTGAACTGTAAACTTTCACTTAAAGCACAATTAAAAGAAAAAGGTGTCTCTGTCACTTAATCACCTCAGGAATTCCATTTCTCAGTAAGAGATAAAAGAGAAACTGGTCGTGAATGCAGAGGCAGAGAGTATTTAATTGAAAACCCAACTTAAACTCCCAAAGGACATTGGGGTTGTGAATTTCTGGGAAGATGGTAGAATGAGATTCCTATTGGAAGATACCTCTTTCCTGCTAACGCAGCTTATATAAAGAAAAGCAGTGGACTCATGCTTTGGAGTATTTCGCCTTCCATGCACTACACAGAGATACAGAACAGAGATTCTGGTTAGTCTGAGGTAGCATGTGGACCACCCTGTCTCGATATGATTTAACCATTAGCAAGAAAATGGAACACCGGCGAACTTGCACAGCTCAGTGTCCAGTAAGCGTGTGTATACTTGTCCTATGACTCTTGAGATACCAAAGTAGTGAGGAGCTCCTATTACGTTTGGAAACCCACTCCAGTCTGGCTGCCTGGTTCTAAGCCTCCCCTAGATACTCATGCTTATGAGTAACACAGTTAATTAAGCTCTGGAAAGTCCTCAAAGGAACTATAATCAGTGAACAAGATGGGTGCTAAAGGGAACTCAAAAAGACTGGCACCCTGTGACATTTTCCTTTCAGCATAAATATTTCTAACGTCTGTAGAATGATATTAGGAGCAATCTCAAAGACAACTTTTTGAAAATTTAATTGTCAAATTTTAAACATTGGTAACAAAGGTAGGGATAAAATATATATAGGTGTACACACACACTGTCTCTCTCCCTTTCACATACACACTCTCATACTCTCTTTCTCACACACAAACACACTCACACATACTCACAGATACACTCACACTCACAGATTGTGCTACAGCCCCTTTGGTTGTTCCTCCCCTTTCTCGGACACCCTCTCACTTTCTGACAACCCTGGCAGCCCCGAGTTCTGTCCTCTGACTCCCCAAGTCTGTAAGTCCCCAGATTCTGCTGAGTCCTAGGTGTCCCACATACTTACACTGGGGAGCACCTTCAGATGAAAGCCACATAAATGCAAATCTTTCCCTGTGGAACATTTTTTTTCCCCCAAGGGTGACTGTCTTACTTAGTGTTGCTGTAACAAAAACACCACAAGTGGGTGTCTTTAAAGATTGGAATCTATTGCCTCGTAGTTCTGGAGGCTGGGAGTCTGAATTCAGGGCATCGTCAGGGACATGCTCTCTCTGTCAGCTCTAGGGTAAGATCCTTCCCTGTCTCTTTCAGCTTCTTAGCACCTGGTGTCTCTTGGCATTCCTGGCTTGTGGAGGGATCCTCACATGGCCTTACCCTGTGTGAGACTCTCTGTATCTGTTTCCCCTTTTTATAAGACACCACTCAGAAAGGATTAGGTTTAGGACCCACCCTACTCTGGTATGACCTCATTAACACGACAAAAGAAAACCCATATTTCCAAACAAGGCCACATCCACAGGTTCAGGGTTTAGGACTTCAGCATATCTTTTTGGGGGACAAGACTTGATCCGTGACAGGGCCTCATCCCCAGTTTCAGCCTGCCTTCCATCACTCTCCAATGCCTTCAAGTGGTTGTTTTTATATTTTCTTTGGAGTTTATAATTGTGATCTTCAGGGGGACTAGTTCAATGCAAGCTACACAGCCGTCACCAGAAGTGGACAGTGGTGCTCATTACATCTAACAAGGGGAAGAGAGAACCTTATAAAGATATGCAGGATGACTTGGTGGATCGTATGGAGACTTTTCTTAATGTGAGCATACAGCGTGTGGCCTCACGGATAGGCAGCAGGAGGGACCGTGCCTGGCCTGGAGGTAGGTGGAAAGATGTGGTTTAGATACAGCTTGGAGTCCAGTGAGGCACTGGCCGTCATGGGGAGCTCGGACTTTACTCTGAGGCTCAGCCATGCTAGGTGATGAACATTAATTGTGGCAATCAGATTTGAATGTTTAAAAGACTGCTCTAGTTGCTGTGGGGAGAACTGACCGCAGGAGGAAAAAAGACTCCACACAGAAACTTCTGTTTTAGGCAAATGAAAAACGAGAATGGCATGGGCTTTGTTGGTATTGGAGGCCACGAAAAGGGGTTTAATTTGGAATATAAGTTAAAGTTAGAGTTAGCAGGAATTTCTGATGGATCAGTACGGGAGGTGAGAGAAGAAGAGGCATAAAAGATAAACCCCCAGTGCTTTTTTTCTGAGCTACTGAGGTGGGGGTAGATTTATGTGGAGTGAGAGCTGCAGATGGGGAATCAAAGTTACACTTGGGACATTTTAAAATTTGAAGCACTGATTAAACATCCAGATGGAGATGCCAGGTAGATGGTTGAAATGCACGAGTCTGGAGTCTAGGAGAAAGGATGGGATTAGAGATACAGATCATCCAATAAGGGGTAAATTTCATTTAAATCCCGGGTCATCCAAGCAAGTGAGGATAGGTGCTGAGCAGGATGAAGGCTGAGCCCCAGGATTCTCCGATGTTGAGAGGCCTGGAGTGCACTGCTTGTGGTGTAGGATTGACCCAGGGGTGTGAAGTCCTGGGCCAAATGAAGAAAGTGTTTCAGGAAAAAAGAGGTGGTAAACTGTGCCAGAGCTGATGGGTGCTTGAGGAGAATGAGGACCGAGACATGACCATTGATTCTTCACAGGCTGGCTCCTTCTCTAGAGTGTATGAGCATTCCATGCTCTGCCAGAGCCCTTTTTACTAAGCTAACTAAAAGAACCTACACTTCACGACAGTTGGGAGCATGTTTCTCTTACACCCCTACCCACAACACCCACCTTGTGTTGTTGCTGTTAGCAGTCATTGAGTTGGATCTGACTCATGGCGATGGATAACAGAAGGAAACGTTGCTTGCCTGGTCCTCCCTTATCCTCACAATCACCAGCATGTTCAAGTCCATTGTTCAGGCTATTGTGCCTATCCATATTACTGAGGGTCTCTCTCACCCTCACTGGCCCTCTACTTCACCAAATGTGATGTCCTTCTCTAGCTATTGATCCCTCTTGATAACATATCCAATGCAAGAGAGCGGGACAATGTTCTGTGGCAATCCATAAGGTTTTTATTGGTTAATTTTCAGAAATATGTCTCCAGGCCTTTCCTCCTAATTTGTCTTAGTTTGGAAGCTCCACAGAAACCTGTCCACCGTGGGTGATCCTGCTGGTATTTGAAATACCAGTGGCAGAGCTTCCAGTATCACAGCAACACATAGACCACCACAGTATGACACACTGACCACCTTGTACAGTGGGTGCTTAATAAACACTTGCTGAGCGATAACACATGGGTTGTCTCTAGCATGTAAGTTATACCGTGTTGGGATGCACTCTGCCTAAAATCTGAGAAAAGTGTGTGAGCAATGTGGGAGAGGAAAGTGGCTCTGGATGGTTTGCCATTTGGTGCATCACCGGCAGGTTTGATGAAGGTGGGAGGAGTGGGCTATTAGGTAGAAAGTCCAACTCTGGAATTGAGTTCATCTTTTGGCAGCAGAAGAGATGTGTATTAGTTCTAGGACATCTGGCACTGGAAGTTATATTTTCCCAGTAAACTTTTCCAGAAGCATCTCCGTGTGTTTTCTGTAATGCCAAGAAACTACTGCCAACTGCTAGGAGCACACTGATAACTTCACCGATAATTTAAGTAGATACAGAGAACCATCACCTGAACAGACAAATTAGAGGATGCAGAGTAAGAAAGTAAATAAATTAAGGGAACAAAATCCAAGGTTGATGAGACTATTTTGAAACGCTTTGAACTGCTGCATGAGCATAAACTAGATCTACTTTTTGTTAATACATGGTGATGTATAATAAGAAACAACACTGCTAGTACTTTTTGATTTCAAGTTCAACTTCGGGGAATAAATCTAAAAGAAATAACCTCCTTATAAAGGTGGAGAAATGCACTCAATAGTAACACTCTAAGAGCATGAGCTTGGAAACCTCCCAATGTATCCAACAAAATGGTACATTTGAACAATATAAAAATATAGTGTACTTATTGATGCCTTTGAATTATGGTGTTGGTGAAGAATATTGAATATACCATGGACTGCCAGAAGATTAAACAAGTCTTCCTTGGAAGAAGTACAGCCAGAGTGCTCCTTAGAAGTGAGGATGGCGAGACTGTGTCTCACATACTTTGGACATGTTATCAGGAGGGACTAGTTCCTGGAGAAGGACGTCATGCTTGGTAAGGCAGAGGGTCCAGAAAAAGAGGAAGAACCTCAATAATAAGGACTGACACAGTGGCTCCAACAATGGGCTCAAACAAGTCAACGATTGTCAGGATGGTACAGGACCAGGCAGTGTTTTGTTCTGCTGTGCATAGGGTCGCTATGAGTCGGAATGGATTCGATGGTGCCTAACAACGACAACGTATTATTAAACTAACAATAGTGTATGACTATAGTGCTCACAAGTGGTCAGATATATAGACTGTTTCCATAACTGAACACCTTTTTATAAAGTAAAAGTGAAAAACAAAATAGAACACAAAAGAATATGTCTACTCTGAATGCAGCTTAGAAAGTATTATGTGGTACACAGGAATGGCAGAGGTTTATTTAAGGAAAAAAATGCTTATTTCAATAAACAGATAATGCTTTTAAAAATGTGAGGGGTAATTAGGAATAACGCTAAGTGTTTGGGGTACCGCTGATCAAGTAAAGAAGGTAATGGTGTCTCATCCCACTCAAAGTTAAGATCAATTGACTGATAATTGTGCTTTCAGAAAGGAATTTGATTATGACAGCAGCATCCACGGGGATAATTTTTTGTGGATCTCCTGCTGAAAAAAATTAGTCGTTAAATTCAGCAAAAACAAAATACCACCACCCAAAAATCCTCGAATTTTGAGTAGGTATGGAATGTGCAACAATTTTCATGAAAATAGACTTCACGGTGCAGAGTTAGCAATTAAAGACACATGTGCATTGAATGCTATGTTACAAACGATAAACACAGTTTCAAGTTTTATTCAGAATAGCGCATGCTTCTTATCAGGAGAGCCGTCAACAGAAGGACAATGCTCTCAAGGCAACATAAATTTGTACATCAGAGGTTGGCAAACTACAATCTGAGGGCCACATCTGGCCCTCTGACTGTTACTGTATGGCCCGAGAGAGCTAAGAATGGGTTTAACTTTTTCAAATGGTAGAAAAAAATTCAAAGGAAGAATAATATTTTGTGACATGTGAAAATGATATGAGATTCAAATTTCAGTGTCCCTAAATAAATTTTGTAGGAGCACAGCCACGCCTGCTTGTTTCGTGTGGTCAATGGGTGCTTCGATGCTACACCGTCACTGTGTAGGTGTGACAGAGACCATGTGGCCCCGAAAGCTTAAGACATTTACTATCCACGTGGCCGTGACTCCAGCCATACGTTGCTCTCTCTCAAAAATGCTAAGTACCACATCTTTACTATAGAAATGTTTTGATGTGGACTTGAGCAGATACTGCTGTCCCTTGACACCCACTGATGGTATAGCAGCACTGGAAAAATAAAAGTGTATTCAATTTGAAATCAATTCTCTGGGTGTAAGTGGAGGCTCAGCTCCCTGCTTCCTTACAAACAGCAGTCTCGGGCTCTGCTCTGCAGAGGGAACTTTTCACGTTAATAGGTTGTTTGGGATGTTTTTCTCTCAGACACATGTTAGACCCCTAGTGTAAACATTTTAGGCAGGAGAACATGGGGTTTATAAAACCCAGAAAGATAGTTTTGTTGTTGATTTTTTTCTTTTTTGACTTGCCGGAAATCTTTTTTGCATTTTTAGGAGCCTAAATGGTTTGTTTAGTGCTAAGTTTCCCAAAGCATGTTTGGTAGAATACGAATTGTGTGAGATAGTTCATTAAACACGGGTCTAAGATTAAAAACAAAAGCAAAAATAAAAATGAAGTAAAATCTGAAAGCTTGGAGGAAGCCTGAAATCTATAGTCCCTTCCTGGAGATATATAAGTAAGAACAATTGCTGTCCAGACTCCAACTCATGTCTCCTCCGTGTGTGTCAGAGTAGAACTGGGCTCCATTGGGTTTTCAGTGACTGATTTTTTTTGGATGTAGTTTGCCAGCCCTTTCTTCCTAGGTGCCTCTGGGTGGGCTCAAATTGAAAGATGTGTTAAACCCTTTTATTACTACTGGATATTGTCCATTTATTTTTCTCCTGGAGACAGAGAAAGAGAATCATGACTCATATCCTTAGTTATATTCTTACTTGTGCCTGGTATATTTTACCAATAAAACAATGACCTTTTGAAATATTGATTAATACATTGAATTTTGAATTCTATTTTTTATGCTATTAATATTGCAAAGTTCCTTCCTAGTGGTTTGCATTTTACTGGTTTAGCTTGTCTAGTCTTTAAGTTTTCAGTCTTCTCTGTCTTTTATTTTAGCTTTGTGGATCTTGTGTAGGTGGAATGTGTGGAATTTTTGTGTGCTTGCTTGTACTATTGGAGACTTTTTTCCTCAATATTGTATTTTTTTTGTGTTTTCAAAATGGAATATAACTGATTCATACTGATTTTTATAATTGATAGGTCCTCCTCTTTTCTGTTTTGTTTTGCTTATAAACCGAAACCAAACCCATTGCCATTGAGTTGATTCGGATTCATAGCGACCCTATAGGGCAGAGTCCTTAGGATTTCTAAGGCTATAATCTTTATGGAAGCAGACTGCTATATCTTTCTCTTGAAGAGCAGCTGGTGGGTTAGAATCACTGACCCTTCTTTTAGCAGCTGAGCGCTTAACCACTGTGCCACCAGGGTTCCTTGTTTTGCTTACATCTCATAATAATTTCTTTGGCTTGATGTCTTTTACAATATGAATTGTATTGTCTTTTTTTTTTTTCTTCAGTAATTTGGATGACTTATATTCTGGATATCTAAAAGTTGAGCTACTGCTCTGCTTGTACCTGCTGTGGAGGGTGTTTTTTCTTAGCGTCCCTAACATCCTGAGTATCGACTAGTCTGGCCAGCCACCCTTATGGCCTTACTTGAAAAGACTGACTAGGTGAATCATATTACTGACTTGTAATAAGAGCTGATGGCCTGGAAATAGATATTTCAGTATCTCACATTCAGACCTTCAATTAGTAATCCTAAAATGACAGCAGAATTTGGTTCCTCTTAGGAGAAAACCTTTACGTTGATAATATAACTGAGGGAATCTATCCTTTTGTAATCAGGACTATCATGGCCAAATCACTGAACTGTGTAGTTGTGCTTTACGATCACACCTGAGTCTTTTATACTAATCAAGACTGAATCCAAAATAAAAACACTGGCGACTAGTGTCTTTTCTGACTGTTTTTCATTCATTCAGTAAGTCAAGAGCTTTTTAAAAGATAGATGGAGTGTCTGAGACGTCCAAAAGGTCAAAGCTCTAGAACAAGTGTGATAGACAGGGCGGATTTTCCACTGGATATTTAATTTGGTTATCAGTGTCAAATCACTGTTTTTGTTACAACTGAAGTGGAGAAAGTCTCTCTAACCTGTGACAGTCTCTTATCTGTCCCCATACATCCAACTCACATGTTCTGGTGTTCTATACTGGTGTTTCTCTTCATAGTGCTCAGTACGTTGTCCAATCCGCAGTAAAATCTCGCCGAATGTTGCTTGTTCATTGGTAAACATAAAACAAAGAAATGATTTTGTAGACTGTACGATTTTGAGAAAAATAAGCCTCCTTCAGAACGTGTAAGGACATCGATTTTTACATTCTCAGTAGAGGATTTTTAGCTTTAAACATTTGAAGGGTTTTAATGAGAAAATGGTATATCATTCAGATGAGCTTGCTTGTTTTAAAGCAGAAATGGAATTTCTAACTAGGTACTGTGTTGTTGTTAGGTGCCTTCAAGTTGATTCTGACTCATAGTGACTCCATGACAGAGCAGAACTGCCCCATAGGGTTTCCTAGGCTGGAATCTTTATGGCAACAGATCACAAGATCTTTCACCTGAGGAGCTGCTAGGTGGGTGCTTAACTGTGGGCCCACCAGGGCTTCTTCATGTTCTATGTAGCCATGTGGAAAAGACACACACACACACATACACACTAGAGACACAAATAGCTACTATCATGTCGTTTGTTATTTTAGGACAGTCAAGGAGGAAAAATACCAAGTGAATTTATAGTCTACCTGTGGATAGTCTGAATAAGTCAAAACCAAACATGACTTTCTCCTGAAGGATCTAGAAAGATATACTAGTATCTCAAACCTCCCGGCAGACCTGACTTTATGTTGCATTTCTTTCCATGATTTATACAGAAATAAATTTTTTTTTATCTGCTTGCTCAGAATTTATGGTGTCTGAAATGGCCCAAGTAAATATGTTATAAAGCCACTTTCTTCATTTCCTACACCACAGGTTTTCTTCTTCTTACCATATGCTATTTGTTTTGGATTTAGGATCTATTGGATTTTATTGTCAAAAAGGGGCTTGGTTTTTATAAAGAAAAAATATACATGCTGGATATGGGCGCTATTCTAAAACTTATGTATGTTTTAGAGTTGTTGTTGTTGTTAGGTGTTGTTGAGGCGATGCTGACTCACGGTGACCCCCTGTGTGCAGAGTAGAACTGCTCCATAGGGTTTTCAAGGCTGTGGCCTTTCGGAAGCACATTGCCAGGCCTGTCGTCCGTCCGTAGTAGTTGAGTACTTAACCATTTACACCACTGGAAATGTGATCCCATCAGCGCACCTGGGAATTTGTTAGAAATGCAAATTCTTGACCCCATCCCAGATCTATTGAATTAGGAATTCTGGGGCAGGGACAGCTGTCTGTGATTAACAAGGCCTCCAGGTGATTCAGAGGCCCACTCAAGTTTGAGAACTGCTCTTTTAGAAGAATCAGACTGGCCCCCAACTCCCTGTATGTAAGGCATATACCGTGCCTGGTCCTTTGTTGTTATTGTTAGGTGCCCTTGAGTTGACCTTCCTCCCTTACCTACACAATAACAATAACATAACTATTACAGGCAGGGAAAGTGTCCCTGTGGGGCAACATGTGTACTAACTGTTAAATGAGAAACTATTTTGTTCTGTAAGCCTTCATCTAAAGTGAGAATAGCAGCACAATTGGAAGAGCGTAGGCGATGTCACTGAACTGTGCATGTAGAAATTTTTCAAATGGTGTATCTTTGGCTATGTGTATTTTCACCAAAAAAAAAAGGTTGAGAAGTTAGAGGGTTGACATGTTGTGGGGTTGTTAACCAATGTCACAAAACAATATGTGTACTACTGTTTCATGAGAAACTATTTGTTCTGTAAGCCTTCACCTGAAGTACAATAAAAATAAATAAATAAATATGTAATTAAAATAAACACACACACACACAAAAGCCCACTTGTTTTCAGGTGGATCATCCCTTAGAGAATGAATTTATATCCTAGAATTAGTTTTGGTTGTTTTTGTTAGTTGACTCATGGTGACGTTGCCTGATCCTGCTCCATCTTCATGACCATGGACATGTTTGAGTCCATAGGTGTGGCTATTACCTATTATTGATCAAATAAAATCTATTAACTTTTTTATCGTGGAATAAAAACTATCAGCTTTTATTGATAGATAATTGAACTGAAAAGGATTTAGATCAACTGCTGAGAAATTTTTATATTTATGATTTCCTAGAAGAAACCTTTAAGAAAGATGTGTGTGGTAAGAAAACCATAATTCTACTTTTTCGTCCTTTTTCTTTTCCATTCTCCAGCTGAATAACGCCTAATACTCTTCTCTAAGATAATGGAAAATGTCAATGTAATTTTGGATCCTAGGTTTGCTTTTATACGGGAATAAATTCTCATTTTATTGATTCTCATTTGGTTGATTCCTGCAATGTTATCATTACATAGGAATATTGCCATATCGCTTCTTTTTAAACAACCATAATTGTAAGTAGAAGCCCTGAAATGCCTTTAGCTTCTATGCTAATCTATTTTTGAAAAACAATGATTAAAAATTTCCATTCATTAAAGATATTTACTTTAACTTGTTATTACTATTTTATATTGAATACACACAGTGATGATCTTCCCAGTATATTTTAAATTGCTGCAGTTTTGCACAATATACACAATCTTACCGTAGAGTTTTTTTTAATATATCAGATGGAATATAGAATGCTATTTAGAGGATACAAACCAAACTTTTCGTATGAAATGGCTCAAGGCAGGAAGTACTCTTTGCCTGCACAGCTGGCGCATTAATAAAGGAGATGTTTAGAGACAGGCACACAGGTTATGGGTTTTCCCAAGGGTCCCGGTAGATGAAGAAGAGGAACTGAGAAGACAACTGACAGCAAAACTTAGAAGAACGTGGGCTTTGTGGTCGGATGGGCCTGGGTTAGAGTCCTGGCTTGGTCAACTCGTAGCTGTCAGACCGTAGGTATTTACTAAAGTGTGACCTCGAGTTCAGTCTCTTCAAGCCTGTTTCTTCACCTGTTGTTGTTAGTTGTCATTGAGTTGAGTCCAATTCACGGCGACCCCATGTGTTATAGAATAGAACTGCTCCGTAGGGTTTCTTGACTGTATAACCTTAACGGGAGCAGAGCACCAGGACTATCTTCTACTGGGAGGATTTGAACCTCCAACCTCTAGGTTAGCAGTTGAGTGCAAACTGTTCATGCCATCCAGGGACGTTTCTTTACTTATAAAATGAAACTAATGATACCTACCTCGTACCGTTAACATGGACATAGGTAGAACGCATAAAGTGCGTGACATATAATTTTAAAAAAACTCAGTTGTTGTTGATTCAGTTCCAACTTATGGCGGTCCCACGTGTGTCAGAGTAGAACCGTGCTCCATTGGGTTTTCTAGGGCTGATTTTTTGGAAGTGGGTGGCCAGGTCTTTTCTTCCAAGGCACTCCTAGGGGGACTTGAATCTCCATCCTTTCAGTTAGCAGTCAAGTGGGTGCCATTTGCACCACCTAGGGACTTGGACATAGCGAAAACCATCCAACAGAAAGACTCTGTCCTGCCGAGATAAGCTGACTTGAGCCCAGTAAGACCCATTTCTGACATTTGGCCTCCAGAATTGTAAGAATGAATTTATGTTGTTTTAAACCACCAAGTTCATGATAATTTGTTACAGCAACCACAGGAGATCAATGCAGGGTCCTTTAGGCAGCAATTGTCAGCCACTAGATTTGTATGGATGGGCTCTGGTGGCACAGTGGTTAAAGTGCTCGCCTGCCAATGGAAAGGTCAGCAGTTTGAATCTGAAGCTCTGCGGCCGAACAATGTGGCAACCTGCTTCCGTAAAGATTACAGCCCCGGAAGCCCTATGGGGTGGTTCTACTCTGTTATAGGGTAGCTATGAGTCAGAATTGACTTGATGGCAACAGGACTGTGTGTGTGTGTATGTGAAATTCATATGAGCTTAGAATATAGTTTGTGCCTAACTCCAAGCCACCAACCTCTTTAGTGAAACTGTCTTGTAGCACATTTATCTGTGAAGTGTAAATGATATCAAAACCTGTTGCTACTCATAGTAGTCCTATAGAACAGAGTAGAACTGCCCCATAGAGTTTCCAAGGAGAGGCTACGAATTTGAACTGTCGACCTTTCAGTTAGCAGCTGAAAGATTAATCACTGGTGCCACCAGGGATATCGTTAATTTTAGAAATTAAGGAATTAACACTATACACCATCATCCATTACCATTTATTGATTGCTTTTGAGTGTCCATTAATCAGAATAAGCTCCCTTCTGCAGATTCTCGGGGGGTTAGGGATATAAAATTTGGGGGATATAAATTTATCTTCACAATAACATCACTTTCACATGGTAGAATCACAAATTTGAAGGAAAGACTAGCAGAGTTTTCTGTAAAAAAAAACTAGAAATCATCAAGCAGGAAAGGACACGTTCCTAATTGTGCTCAGCTGACAATAACTGATCTGTGTAATAAGGTGTTGTCTCATCCTGATAACTGTCTTCAGTGTGACTCAGGGCAATGGAAGGAGGACACACGACTTTCTGCTCTTCTCTCGTCCCTGTCCCGTTCTCTGACACCATGGTTCGGACTGACAGCCGGCTGCGTTCTGAGCGGCATTATTCTCATCCTGTGCTCTTCTCTGATGAGGTCTTTTTTCATTGGTGTGGAGGCGATTGTTCCTCACAGAACAAAGTGACCCGTCAGTGTGGTACAGGCAGACTAAACGTTCGACTTAACAGAACATTCAGCTTTGACTTAGACGATGATAGCTGAAATGCAGAGCCCTTTTGTATTGTCAGGGGGTGGATGGAGCACACTGAGTCTTTCTGCTAGGTGTAGACAAAACCCAGAAAAAGCATGGCCTTTATTCAAGATGAGCACCATTGGAAAGTGACCAGGGGTATTTTGCACTTATGCACGTAAAAAAAAATCATGGTTGTTTTCCCCAGCTTGACTCTATCAACCAGTGCATATTTATCGAATATCTACTGTGCCCAGCATGATGCAAGCTGCTACCTTTATTCTCCATTTTATAATTTCTAGTGAGGAAAGATACATATATTTCAATGACTTTAAACAATATACAATTCAGCTGCTAAATGAAAGGTTGAAGTTTTGAGTCTACCCAGAGGCACCTCGTTAGAAAAGTGTGGTGATCTACTTCCAAAACAACAGCATTGAAAACCCTATGGAGCATAGTTTTCCTCTGACACACACGGGGTTATCGTAAGTCAGAATCAACTTGACGGCAACTGGTTTGGTTTGCTTTTAGAGTAGCTTAGCTCAAATTAGAAGATGTCAGTGTCTTTTTTGGGCACTTGAAATACTGACTTGAGAGCATTTTGGCACTTCTGTTTAAAGGCATTTTATGCATTAGAGACTCGTGACCAAATTCTGATGGATTTGTGCCACCGTTTCCTTGCTCCTAGGATTTCAAAACAAAGATTGCGTATTCGCGTCATTTCAGGGAATGCCACAATATAATCTTTGACAGCAGTTGCCTCTTGTAACATGAACCAGAGCTTTTCAAGTTTCCTTGAAATGAAATTTTTAAAACTAAAGAGAAAAATCTAAATTGAGTTCTATAAATCCCCTCTATAGATTCATAAATGTCTGTTGGAGGAGGGATTGTTCAGTTTTGTGTGACTTTAGTGTTAATGAGTCCCTCATCTCTATGGAAGTCACTTGAGTTTATTATGATGTCTGATGAATTAGTATTCACTGGATTAGGGAGAGGGGAGGAAAAGGTGGTGGGGAAGAGGAGGAAAAGAGAGAGACATCCCTGAAAGATTGCCCTTCTTTGATTTGCTTCTGCCCTTCCAGCCCATTCATGGGCTCTGATGCTCATTAAGAATGTCCCTTATCCTTATCTGTGTTTACCTGGACCCTCCTGCTATGAAACTCTATTATAGAGCAGGTGCTTCACGTGTGTTTTCTCTTAGGGGCAATGGAGCATCCAACATACCTACAGTCCTTGGATCTGGTGTCTGGGGTTATGGTTATGTCCTAGATCCAACCTGCAAACAAAACTGCCTGTTTATTTTGTGGACTGTTTCTCCACACTTCCCATATTTTTGCTTCCTCCATAGGTCTAACCAGTGGCCAATCCTTCCCATGATAGCTCCTTGGAGGACTTCCATGATTTTATTTTGAAGATTTTAAAATCATTCCAAGAAATCCAGATTGCAGCCTCATTTTTGTTTTTATTTTCTTTTCAAAGCAAAACAAAACAAACATATTCGTTTTGTTTCTGCATGCTGTTTGAGTGGGTTTCTTTGCAGAACAATCTGGAGAAGCCCTAGAAAATGTGGCTTCATGATGACTATATTTAGCTTCAATTATGAGAAATTGATCTGCAGCGTACATTACATTAATCTACATGATACGAGTTATTTTACATTAGGCCAACTATGTGTATATTTCATCAAGAACGGTAGATTAATTGCCTAAGGAATAAGAACCTATGTGTAGAGGCCTTGAGTCCAAAGGAAGATTTTAGGGTTCAGTAATCGTGATGGCACTGTTTATTATAACTGGATGCACAGTGGGACAGGCATTGCTTGCGATACACCTGTTTTGTACATTGAGTGTAGAGAACGTGGGCTTTTCTCTTGCATTACTTTTTGTCTGAGAAAGCCTCATCCGACAATCCTTGCAGTGTGTGTCTATTTCTTGATGTCTGCAAATATTCCAATGCACATTGGTAGAAATTTTCCATTAGCCGTCACAAGTGAACGGTGAGCAATCTAGTATCATATGAGACACAATCTTGATGTTTATAAAGCAAAAGAGAAACAATTCCAGAGCGGAACACTGTCTACTTTAATAACCTCTTAACCATCTGCAGAGACCGGCTTGTTTCACTTTATTGCTGTTTCTAGTTATTTCTTAGCTTTAAATGACTGGCAGATAGTCCACTTGCAGCTCCCCTAGCCGTCCACTTGATGTATGTCATTTCTCAGAGTTTTAACTGGTTTTTATTTATGCTGATTCCACTGCACTCGAAAGTCTCTATTTTATTCAAAACTAGATATCACAAAAAAAAAAAAAACAGCAGCAACACTGCGGAATAGGAGCAGGTATAATGCTCTTTTCAGTCTTATCTGTCGTTTATAGCCTATGGTAGCACACAGATCATTGCTGTTTTTATAATGATAATCACTTGAAGCAGGACAGCAGATTTTCACAGGTTAACGGTCACACACCTCGTAGTATTTTAGAATGTTATACTTTCCACATATGTGAAGTCCCGTTTTTATTTACCTCCTTGTCTTCATCATAAGCACCCGTTTTTATTATTCAGTCTTGTGTATATTTTTTGTAGAATTTCATTTTCTGGGGAACTGCACAAGTGCTTTTTCAAAATGTAGACCTGGATTGTTTCTGTCATTTTTTAGAAAGCTAATGCAGAAAAAGACGGCTTCCAGACTCATCTTTAGGAGGCTGCGTTGGGAGGATTTCAGATCGGGGAATTTGCCCAACAATGTTGTGTGTTGGGGGGGACCGTGTGTATAAAAACAAAGATCTCTTCTTTCACATGATGTACAATCTAACTCCTGTATTCTCCAGGAAGGTGTCACTTGATGTTTTATATTTTTATTTGCTTTTTTGCCCCCTCAGGATAAAGCAACAAAGGCAATCAATATCTAAAATATAGGCTTTAAAAATGTCAAGCACAGCTAGGGAGATTATTTTCATGTTTCAACTGCATTATATCTATGGAAGTTTAACTTGAATAAATTATAGATTTATTAGGTGAACTATCTTTTTTTTTTGAAGGTAAGATATTCTTTTATATTTTCAAATAAATATATACAATTTTATTTATTTTGCTATTGTATGAATTATCTTTTAAAGATGATGATTTAGTTTGAAGGAAAGTGTCAGTTTTTTTCTCTTTATTTTCTCAAATTGCTGAGGTTAAGTTAATGGTAATAATTAAAAAAAAATTGTTAGCATTATGAAACATACACTGTGTACCAGGTAATTTACCTTCAACATCCTTCAAGGTAAAGCAATTGTTCTCATTTAGGGATGATAAACCGAGGCTCAGGAGGGACTTGGCTGCTACCCAGTCTCTAAATGACACATCCACAATCAAGTCCGAGTCCATCCGGTGACAAAGACTGCACTTTTTGCATCACTAGGAGGTTTCCATTTTGTGAACTTCCATGGGTAGGCAGACGTTTCTGGGACAAATACTAGTACATGAGAAATCCTATTATTGGACAATTGTTGTTTTTGGGTGCTGTTGAGTTGATTCCAACTCATAGCAACCCTACATGACAGAGCAGAACTACCATAGAGTTTCCTAGACTGTAAGCTTTAAGGGAGCAGATTACCAGGGCTTTTCTCCCGTGGAGCCACTGGTGGGTTGGAACCCTGACCTTTCGGTTAGCAGCTGAGCACTTAACTGTAGCACCACCAGGGCTCCTTCATGGACAATTACCAGCTGTTAAGGCTGTTGCAATGGCTGCTTTTATTTTGTGAAAGATGAGGCCAGATGATTCGATGACTCATCTTATCACTATTATTTTTGTGACAAAATACCTGGCTTTTCAACCAACAAGCAGTTGCCCACTGGTCTCACTTTAACCCATGATCAGAAATCTCAAATGTGTGTTCAGTAATACCTGCAAATCCCACTGTATTCCCTCACTGTCCCACTTTCTCTCTTTAACCATTAACGCCTCCACTCCTCTGCCCATTGGCAGATGATCTTGCTTCATTATGCATTGAGAAATGGGTTAGAAATGGGTTTCGGTGAATGCATAATGCCATGTGTTCACCATTACGGTATCATTCCAAATAGTTTAACTGCCCTTAAATGCCCTGTGCTCCACATATTCCTAACTGATTTTTTTCATAACTGAGTTTTTATATCCATCCTAACAAGTTTTTATCCCTATTTGTCTATCATATAAGTAAATAATTTTAATTCTTATTTACTTTGCATTTACCTGATTACTCATGACGTTCCCCTAATTCTGGATTCCTCCTAGATTCCCGGCACCATAGCAGATGCTGTGAACAGCTGAAGGTCCACTGCTTCCCAAGGGCCTCCCTGAGAAGCCGTGGGGATAGCAGTGATGGTAACAGGAAGCGCAATGATAGTTGTTACTCTGAAGCACTGCAGGAGCCCTGTGGAGCAAATGGTTAAGCTCTCAGCTGCTAACCAGAGACGTTGCTGGTTTGAACCCACCCAGAGGTTCTACATGTGAAACAGGCCTGGCAATTTGCTTGTGTAAAGATTATAGCATAGGAACCCCTATGGGGCAGTTCTTTTCTATTACATGGAGCCAATATGAGTTGAAATCAACCGACCGCACCTAACAACAACAAGCACTGCACCGAAGAATCCTCATTGTTGTCTCATGCTTGCAGTGTGACGGATCACTTTTGTGTGGCCTTTCTTGCCATGGTCTTGTAACTCCCAGCTGGGTGATTGGGCAGGACTGTGCAGGTAGGGTAATTGTAGCCCACCAAAGGGATTGGTTGGTTTTGCCATCCCCTTGGGCTTGAGATGAGCGAACCTGGAGGCAGGAAAGAGATGATCTCACCACTACCGAGGAAGAACAGCCAGGACCAGAGAGCATGTCCTTTGGATCTGGGATCCCTGCGCTGAGAAGGGAGACAGCGAGAGAGAGCTGTAATACTGAAGACAGCACAAAGTGGCAGCAGAGAGCTGGCATCAGAGACCCAGCAGCAGGAGACAACGTGTTGGGCTTCCTGGCCGAAGGACAGAGAAAGCTGAGTACCTCTGAGCAGAGGCCGAGGGCCAGGGAGAGGCTTGCCTGCGAGTATGGCTGGGAAGAGGCTGTCCTGATCGAAGAACTGTATCCTGAGTGTTCCTCAGCCTGAATTGTAACTGTTACTTCCCTAATAAGCCCTATAATCATGAGTATTGACTGTGAGTTCTGTGTGGCCATTGCAATGAATTCTCGAACCCAGCAAAGAATTAGAGAGTGCCATGGGAGGGACGGTTGGTGTCAGAATTGATAAAGATGGCGGAGAGAGGAGGCATGTCTGACCTTTACCTCATAGGAATCAGCCTTGGGCTGTTGGTCTTAATTCTCCTTCTCCATCGTGAAGTGAGAGGTCAGATACCTCCCCCATGCTTCGTTTTACGTGCCTGCACAACTTAGTGCCTGCCAACCTCCATGTTGTTGTTATGTGCCATGAAGTTGAGTCCAACTCATAGCGACCCCGTGTAACAGAGTAGAACTGCCCACCTCCACAGCCTCACCTGTACCCGTCTCACCCACACACACTTGAGTCACACAGGCCTTCCCCCCTCAAGCATGCCTAGCTTGTTCCTAAGCTCTTTGCTATTTTTGTTCTTTCTCTTGGAATATTCTGCCATCAGACATTCGCATAGCTACCTCCTTCATATTTTTCAGATTTCTGTTTAATTATCATCTCCACGAAGAAAACTTGCTTCATGGCCTAATCTAGAGCAATCCCTACCTCCCCCAACCCAGCCATGGCCCATCACCCCATTTTATTGTCTTCACAGCACTTGTTCTGACCTGAAATGATTTTGCCCGCTTCTTTGTGTTCTGCTAGTCTGTTTCTCCCATGACAGTGGAAGTGGGGGCCTTGCATTTTGTTCACTCCTATACGTCAGCACCTGGAACTGTGCCTCGCACCTGGTCAGCATTCAATAAATATCTATCAGATTGACAAATAAAGGAACAAATGAATGTTATCATTCAATCCTTCCTCATGTTACCTGCAGAACCTCCGGGCAGGTTCTAATTGCCAACCTTTTGGTAAACAGCTGAGCACTTAACCATTTGCTCCACCAGGGTTCCTGCAGTGCCTGGCCCCTGGTAAATACTCAGAATGTTATTCAGTTACCCAGTGAGAAAACTCTGGAATAACCTTGAACTCATGTTGTTGTTGGTTTTGCTAAGCTTTATTACTGGGATTTTCCTTTTGTAAATTCTCTCGCGTCTCGCATTTTCTATTGCAGTGTCCCTCGTATAATTTGGCATCATTTTATGTTGGGACTATTTTAATATCATACTAAGTGCCTTGACTTCTTCCATTTCTCTCTCTACTAATTCTTGCTATAAACCACTACAGAATCAGATAGAAAAAGAGGTCATTTAAAAAGCAAAACGAGTAGCTGTTTCTGTCTTTTTTGAATGAATTGATATACAGTTCTTGTCCCCTCACAGCAGCTCATTGGGGAAGGGGAAGGAGAACAAGGGAGAAATAAGGACATTTTCCAGCATCTGACAGCACTAGGTTCTGTTAAATGGCATTGGCTGGCACTCAGGCCTCTGAGTTTGGCAGGGCTCAGTGATTAGAAGCTGAATATTCAGAGGGGTGTCCATAGTCCTGTAGGAGCTGGAAAATTGAAAGTCCTTGGATCTTAAAGTGAGGATAATTAAATTTATTGAGAAAGCCTAGAGGAGAGCGGCATGGGGCAGACGGAGCGGCACGGTGATGTGAGATCCCTCAGCTCCTACAAACGTTCAATAACGTCCGCCGTACCACGAATGCCTCGTATGACAGAAGTTTTGGGGGAAGCATGGAAAAGAGATCGATATTCACATCTGCAGTGAAGTTGTGCCAGACAAGGAAAGAAGATGTTAAACAAAGAGATGTGTGTGTCAGCTCGGAGCTGGTGAGGAACCAGCTCAGCCATCCACTGCCACCTCTTAAAGAATGGAGATTTGGGAAGGAAGGGGATTTTTAAAGGACGGTAACAGCATTTGAGCCAATCTCCATTTGAAACTCAAAAGATGGAGTATCTGGGTTGACCTGTGTGATACATTTTGAAGAGACACCTTCCATCTATAAATCTTCTTCTTGTTGTGTATCGTTGAGTCGATTCCTACTCATAGCAACCCCATGTATGCAGAGTAGAACTGCCTTATAGGGTTTCTTAGGCTCTAATCTTTATGGAACAATGAGTAAAGAAGACTGAAGAATAATTGATGCCTTTGAATTGTGGTGTTGGCAAGAATATTGAATATACCATGACCTGCCAGAAGAATGAACAAATCTGTCTTGGAAGAAGTTTCAGCCAGAATGCTCCTTAGAAGCAAGGATGGTGAGACTTCATCTCACTTACTTTGGACATGTTATCAAGAGGGACTAGACCCTGGAGAAGGACATCATGCTTGGTAAAATAGAGAGCCAGTGAAAAAGAGGAAGACCCTCAACAAGATGGATTAACACAGTGGCTGCAACAATGGGCTCAAACATAGCAATGATTGTGAAGATGGTGCAGGACTGGGCAGTGTTAGGTTCTGTTGTACACAGGGTCACTATGAGTTGGAACCAACATGATGGCACATACCACAACAATCTTTATGGGAGCAGATTGCCAGGTCTTTCTCCCGCAGAGTGACTGGTGGGTTGAAACTGATGACCTTTCAGTTAGCGGATGAGTGCTTAACCATTGCACCACTAGGGCTGCTTATAAATCTTCTACTAGGTAAGATTTAGTGGCTCCCCTTTGCTTATAGATAAGCTACAAGCTTGTTAGCCCGATGTTCATGAACCTCCACATTCTGGCTCTTACATATCTTTGCAAACTGACCTCCGAGTTCTACCCTGCATGACCCATCTTCTCTAAACAAGCGGGTCAGGGCCAAGATCAGTGTATGTTTTTGTTCCAGATTTGGATCGCCTTTGGATGATGGTAAGTCTCAGGGACACACCAAGGAAAGATGGTGAGAGATGCTCAGTATGTTTAACTTGGAATGGGGATGACTCTAATGGACATTACACATTTCTTTAAATATTTGAAGGGTGCCAAGTGGGAGCAAGGTTGTCAAAGTCTTGATAGCCGCCAAGGGTAACAGATATCTGGGTGAAGTGTACAAGGGGGTAAATTATGAATAAATATAGGAAGACGATCCCAACAAAAAAAACTTCCCAGTGTTGGAATAAGTGGATTGGAAGTGTATTGCAGGTGTTCAAACACATAGGTGACTCTAGCCAGTGATAGTGTATTCAAGCATAGGCCAGTTGCTGTTGAGTTGACTCCAACTCCTGGTGACCCATGTGTGTCAGAGTAGAACTGTGCTCCATAGGGTTTTCACTGGCTGATTTTTTCAGATGTAGATTGCCAGGCCTTTCTTCTGAGATGTCTCTGGGTGGACATGAATCGCCAAACTTTCGGTTAACGGTGAGCGTGTTAACTGTTTGTACCATCCAGGGACTCAAGTGTAGGTAGTTGTACTAAATCTCCTTTAAAGGTCCTTTCAAACCCTAACAATATGTGAGTTGAGTTGCTTTACCATACCTGTTTTGATAGTAGAAATAGTTCCTTGTAAGCTCTTTTCAGCCACCTAATTTTACTTGAAGATTTTCTTGTCATTATTTTATTTTTTCCTTCTCTAAGCCTCCAAGGATCATCTTGTTTATGTCATCAAGTCCCACATGACGATGAGTGGGATGAGCTTTGTTTTCAGTTTTCTCTTTATGCTTATGTCTGGTGTTCTCAATTAGACTGCAAGGTCTATGATGACAGGGGCCATATTGTATTCTCTGCATCTGTGTGCCTAGTGGAGTCCCCATTTCCAGGCACCTAGGACCTACACTCATAGCAAGGATGGCAAGGCTTCTTTTTACGTACTTTGGACGTGTTATCAGGAGGGACCAGTCCCCAGAGAAGTACATCATGCTTGGAGATCATGCTTGGAAAAGTAGAGCGTCAGTGAAAAAGAGGAAGACCCTCAACGAGATGGATTGACACAGTGGCTGTAACAACGGGCTCAAACGTAGCAATCATTGTGAGGATGGCGCAGGCCCTGGCAGTGTTTTGTTCTATTGTACATAGGGTTGCTATGAGTCAGAACTGACTTGACAGCACCTAACAACAACAGGACCTAAACATTTCATTCCAAATTTGTTTCCTTCAAGGTTGCTAATTCCAGGCGCTTCTGTAGACAACCTTCTTTGATTCACGGAAGAGAGTGGTCTAATGAAATAATTCACCCAATACGTTAATGTTGGAAAATTGCACGAGTTTTTCATTTTAAATAACACTCTAGGGGAAGATAATGCTTTAATAATAATAATAAAATTGTTGCCAAATGGTAGACTCCCAGATACTGGAGCAGGAGAGGAGAGAAGATGGGGAGGCTGGTAGACCTTCACAGATTTTCTAGAATCTCACCATGGCTGTATTTAAACACTTTTCTACTTGATGGCTGTGTTGTGTCAACATTTTATAGCATGGACTAGTCTTGTATGTTTCCTATAGTTCACAATCACTGTGACTGGATTAGAGAAAGATTCTCATTCTCTAAGAATATTGAACATCGGTTCCTCTGAGCAATGTTTCCTGAGAGGCGTTCTGAAGGTATAGTTTGAAGTTCTTTCAAGCACTATGATTTTATTACATTTAACCCAGCTGCTTTCCAGTCAGCTCTGACTCGTGGTAAACTCTGACTCATGGCAACCATGTGTGTCAGAGTAGAATTGTGCTCCACAGGGTTTCCAATGGCTGATTTTTCAGAATAGATCACCAGGCCTTTCTAGTGAGACACCTCTGAGTGAACTTGAACCTCCAAACTTTCAGTTAGCAGTTGAGGATGTTCACTGCACACCCAGGGACTCCTTTAGTCGATATAGAAGCCCTATAACAGTGGGTCTCAGAATCTCTCTAAACTATAGGTAAGCAATATCAAATTGCTAGAACATCTCTATAGAAAAATACTTTAAATATATTAAATTACTTAAAGTATTTTTCTAAAGTATTTATACTTAATATATTTTAAGTATATTAAGAAAAACAAAAGACAAGCAAAAACAAACCTTTTTTTAAATCCTTATTAGACTTTTTCCCTTAAGAACTTTTATTATTTCTTATTAAAGCATTTTGGCATGCTTGCCATGAAAATTGAATTAAACTATAGAAAAGTTATTGAAACTGAATTGGCAACAGCATTTATTTACCATAATTTAATCTGTGGTGGATGGAAAAGGTCAAAATATTATGCATTTATTTATATTTCATTTCTGCAAAACATATTGGTTAAAATTTAGGCTATGTTTGCATGTATTTCACAATAGATTAATTTGACATTTTGAGTGCAAGGTAAATATAGTTGAAAGATTTTTTTCCCCATATAAAATCATGTTGCAAATATGCTGACCTTCTGTGTGGCTGCATTGCATGACTGCTTAATGGTTAGACTTCAAAAATAACTGATCATCATGTTGCTGTTGTTGTTAGGTGCTGTTGAATCAATCCTGACTCATGGAAATCCCATGTGACAGAGTAGAACAGCCCCATAGGGTTTTCTAGGCTATAATCTTTATGGGAACAGACTGATAGGTCTTTTTCCCACGGAGCCGCTGGATGAGTTTGAACCACCAACCTTTTGGTTAGCAACCAAATGCATAACCATTGAGATACCAGGTCTCTTTTCTATTACCATAGGTGCATAATACTAATTTAATGATTAAGGTATTGCTGTGTAGTCAACTTTTACAGTACAAAATCTCCCTTTATGTGGGAGCAATTGCATTTGCACCATCCAAATCATCTTCCAGGGTTGGATGGGTTTATGATTGGTGACCTGTTTGGAGGGGATACGAAGGAATCTCTCATCTTCCTTCCAGATACCAGAGCCATCATTCCCAATGTCTGTAGGGTTCACCTAGTGCAGGCACACATACTCAGGAATACTTGGAAGGGTTTGTTAAATGTAGATTGTATTAGTTCCCTAGGGCTGCTGTAACAAAGTACACAAACTGAGTGGATTAACCCTTTAATGGTTACTACTGGATAAACCCACCACTCACTTTTTCTGCACTTCCTGGGCCATGGTACCTGTATGGCCCACTCTAAATCAAACTGATAACAATTTTATGTGCAGCAAATGCAATGCTTATTTAGTATTTTATGTGTATTTTTGGGAAGTTGAGTAAGATAGTTTATGGCTCAAGAGTAACTAGGAAGTGTGATGTACTTCCTGAGCTATGGTACCAATAGATACCACATTTGTGATGTGCTTCATGGAACGAGATACCAGTATGGCCCGCTTGCAGTTGGTACCCCATTTTTTCAAATAATAAAAAACTACAACAATGATTCAGCATCCATTCCGTTAGTGAAAAAAACATGGCATCGCCAAAAAATTACAAAAAAAAAAAAAACCCAATTCACCCATGAAAGGATTAAAGCAATAGAAATTTATGCTCTCATAGTCTGGAGGACAGGAGCATGAATTCAGGTTGTTAGCAGGATTGGTTCCTTCAGGATGCTCTAGGGGAGAATGTATTTCCTTGCCTTTTTTGGCTTCTGAAGGTTGCCTGCATTCCTTGGCTCATGGCTCCTTCCTCCAGCTTCAAAGGTAGGAACATGACATCTCTCTGTCCGTTCTTCTGTAGTCACAGTTCCCTCCAACCAGCTGGGAAAGGTTCTCTGCTTTTAAGGACGCATGTAATTAAACTGAGTTCACCTGGATAATCCAGCATACTCTCCCATCTCATGATCCTGAACTTAATCACATCCGCAAAGTACCTTTTGCCATGTAAGGTAACATGTTCACAGGTATTAGGAATAAGAACGTGTGTATCTTTGGGAGCTATTATTCTGCTTACTACAATCTGCTATACCAAACGATACATTGTAACTTGTGTTAGACATCAGTTATTATTTTAAAGTGAATAAAGATAAGAAAAAAGTATTTTATATTTACATTCATTATGACCATTTCTAGGGCTCTTCATTTCTTTGTGCAAATTTCAAATATCTATTTGGTATCATGCTCTTTCCACCCGAAGAACTTTTTAAAAACATTTATTATAAGAAGATCTGCTGGAAATGAATTTTCTCGGCTTTTTCTTTTTTGCAAACATCTTTATTTCACCTTTTCTTTGAAAGGTATTTTCTCTGGAGGTAGAATTCTATCTGACAGTTGTTTTCTCTTTCAGTATTTTAAAGATGTCTTCAGACTTACATTACTTTTGAGAAGTATGCTGTAATTCTTTGTTCATCTATGAAACATAATATTTCTGCTCTCTGTCTGCTTTCAAGATTTTCTATCTTTTTTATTTTCAACAGTTTGATGAGGTTTTTGGTTGTTCTGCTCAGGATTTTCTGAGCTTCTAGGTCTGCTATTTTTTTTCCTTCTTTAATTTTGAAAAATATTTCTTCTGTTCTTTCTCACTATTCCTCCTCTAGAAACCAATTACACATATGTTAGACTGTTTGAATTTTGATTTTTTTTCTTTTCTCACTCTCGTTTCTCTCTGTCTTTCAGCTTGTATAAGTTCTACTAACCTAGCTTTAAGTTCACAGTTTCTTTGCTCAGCTGTACCTAGTTGGAGGAGGTGCAGGAGATTCTTTTCCCTTCCACTCCCACCAGGGATACAAGGTAGAGTTTGGCTATCTTGGGGAGAAGGGGATGAAACACTGAGAAAGTCCAACCCCCATGGCCCAGGTGCACAGGGCCTGCCTAAAACTGAGGCTGGACTAGGAGGACAGAGTCATCTCCCCATTCCTGCCTTTACTATGAGCTTGTTGTTGTGAGCTGCCATTTTTGAGTTGGTCTCCGACCAATGGTGACCCCATGCGCAAGGGAACAAAATGCTCTCTGGTGCCATCCCCATAATTGGTTTCAGATAGGACCGTTGTGATCCTTAGGGTTTTGATTGGTTGATTTTCAGAAGTAGATTGCCTGGCCTTTCTTAGTCCGTCTTAGTCTGGAAGCTCTGAAGAAACCTATTCAGCTTCATAGCAACACACAAGCCTCCACTGACACACAGATGGTGGCTGCACATGAGGTGCATTGGCCAGGAATTGAATCCAGGTGTCCTGCACGGAAGGTGAGAATTCTACCGCTGAAACACCATTGCTCCCATTTAGTGCTGGGTAAAAGCAACAGCAGTCTACTGCTTGGGGAGGAGCATAACCTTGGAGAAAGACCCTGTCTGTATTCAGGCGGAGTCCTGGTAGTATGGTGGTTAAGAGCTATGGCTGCTAACCAAAAGGTCGGCAGTACGAATCCACCTTGGAAACCCTATGGGGCAGTTCTACTCTGTCCTGTAAGGTTGCTATGAGTTGGAATCAACTTGAGGCAATGGGTGTGGGTTTTTCTTTGGTGTTCAGGTACCCAGAGCCTGCTGAAAGCCGAGGCTGGAGAAGGGGCGCTGTGGAAAACCCACCAGCATTCCAGGCTCCACTCCAAGCAAGAGGTAACAGCAGCCCACTGGCTTTCTACATTCCAACCAAAAGAAAAATTTCTACTGCATCATATTTTGCTTAAATAAATCACTAGCACCGAGATTAGAAGTGTACAAAGAACCATATTTCAAGGTTTAGTAATTTATGCATGCATGCAGGTATTTAGAAGTACTCAAGCACTTTATATCTTAGGTCATGGCACCCCAATTTCTCAGTAGGTATTTTTCATTTTAGAGCTTCAAGTTCTATTTTTGTTATCTTTTCTGAAATTCTCAAATGAGGAAACAAAAAGTTATAGACTTTTACACATGAAAGGTGAGTAAAATATCTTCATTAGATAAAAGTCAAGGGCATAATAATTTACTCTAGTTCCTCTAATGAAAACGTCAACTCATTTTGAGGTTATTCAATAAGTAAATGATAGAACAGTTTTTAATAATGGTATGATATAGTAGTTTAAGGAACCCTGGTGGTGCAGTGATTAAAATGATTGACTGCTAACCAAAAGGTCGGCAGTTCAAAACCACCAGTGGCTCCACAGGAGAAAGACTCAGCAGTCTGCTTTTGCAGAGATTTACAGCCTTGGAAACCCTGTGGGGCAGTTCTACTCTGTCCTATCGTGTTGCTATGAGTTGGAATTGACTCAACGGCAATGGATTATAGTAGTCTTAAGGAAAAACAGCCACACATATTCAACAAATTTGGCATAAATGGGTAAAATGACTTACTATTATCCTGTTTTTTCCCAGCAGAAAATTTCAACTTAATCCAGTAAGTGCGTGCATGTGTGTGTACATATATAAGTTCTTATCGTCAGAATAAAGAAGATGGTTTAATTAATGATCTGGATATATTAATGATAACCTCCCTTTTATCCAGGCCTTTCTAAAACTAGAATTATATTTGAATTATGTCTATGTTCTTGCCACTCAGTACTAAGATTATTTTATTACACTTTCATATGCAAGCTTTAAAAGCTAAATCATCTTTCTAATTACAACAATTATCTGCACATAATTTAGGCCAAATCTGAAGAACTTTTTAGCTTACAATTTTTAGTTAATTACTGGTAGCGTATGACCTACAAATGAGCTGGATTCTAAAAGTTCATGAGTGAGTGAGTAAGTTGCATGACTTTGGGTATTTTCCTATAGAAACAGTATTATATGAAGGTTGTATCTCTGGGCCTGCAAACAGCATCCTTTTATACATCCATGTTTATTTCTCCAGGGAAAATAACTTGCTACAAGATTGCTGGGTCATAGGGTAGGCATATAGTTAATTTTATAGAAAAACTGAAAAACTAATTTCCATAGTAGCTGCAATTATCTCACAGTCCCGTCAGCAAAGTATGAGAGTTCCAGTTGCTCCAGTTACTCATAATACTTGCCACTGCCAGTCTTTTAAATTCTAGCCCTTAGTGTTATGAGGTGGCATATGTTTGTTGGCTGTGCATTTTCGTTTTGATGTGTCGGTGCAAGTATTTTGCCCATTTCTAAAACTGCAGCGTTTATATTTTGAGTTATAGACACACTTCATCTATTCTAGATACAAGACCTTTGTCAGATTTTTGTATGGAGAATATTTTCTCCCAGTCTGTAGTTTGCTTATTTATTTTCTTAAGGGTGTCTTTTGAAGAACAGAAGTTCTTAAGGTTAATGAAGTCCAATGTATCAATGTTTTCTTTCACATACAGTCATTTGTTAAACCTGGTTTGAGATATCTTTGCATATCCTAAGTTGGTGAAGATAATCTGCTATGATTTTTTTTTAATAGATGTTACATATTTTTAGCTTTTATGTTTAGATTTATGAACAAGGCCGCACAGTGAAGTTCTCAGACTCAAAGCGAGATTCCAGCATGATTCCAGTAGTTGTCAGCCTTGGCTACATTAGTCACTTAGGGGGAGATTTTAGAAATCAGTACTCAAGCTTCCCCTTAGACTGATTACATTGGCGTTTGAAAGCTCCCTGCCCCCATCCAGGGAATCCCAGTGTGCAGCTGAGGTTGAGTGTCCCTGTCCTAGACCCTCTGCCTGGGAAGTGGGACATCAGCATGGACTTGCTTCTACTGGGCACGTGCACACAGCCCTCACTTGAGCTCCCCAGGGGCTCTGGCTCTGAGAGGATCCCTCCCCACCAAGATCAGCTTTCCATGCAGACACTGATCATAGTCTGCCTCCAGGATGCACTGTTTCACTCACACAGGGACCTTGTTCTGAGCAGGGCTTCAGACCACCTCCAACAGGCTTGTGCGCAGGGGAAACCTGCCCTGTGACAATATCTAGTGGAACACTGGTGCTTAAGCGAGCCTGCACAATGGAATCGCATGGGGAACTTGAACAATTCCTGGTGCCTGGATCCCACTCATAGAAGTTTCCATTTCACTGGTATGCGGTGTGGCCGGACTGGAGGAGTTTGGGAAGTCTCCCAGGTGAATCTAATGTACACTGAAGAGCCACAGTACTAAATCTGCCCTGGCACAGTCACTGGTAACAGTGACTCTCAAGCTCTGGTGTAGATCAGAATCATCTGGAGGGCTGGTTAGACCGTGATGCTGGGCCCACCCCTAGGGTTTCTGATTCTGTGGGCCTGTAGCAGGGCACGAGGATCTGCATTTATAACCAGTTTCCGGGGGTGCCAGTCCTGGCGCTGTGTTTTTGGGAACACTGTCTCTATGATCTATGGGAACACTGCTCATATTCTCTCTAATAGAAGAAGTTTGGTAGGCATCACTGACTTCCAGAGGAAGGGGGATGCTTAAGATTCCCCCCTTGGACCTTCAGGAGGAAGGTCCAGAGAAGATGGATGAAAATGCAGTGTACTACAAGTGATGGAGCTAAGGGTGAGGCTTTGGTTAAAAAAGCTCTGCATTCCCTGTGAAATGCTCTATTCTTCTTTTTCTTTTTTTTTGTATTTGTTTCTTGGGATTTGCCTTCTTTGAAATCTCTTCTGTTTTGCTGGTGTGATAACAGGATAGGGTTTTTCTTGCTTGAATGGAAGGTCTTTCTCTGTGCTCACTAGAAAGCCAATTGTGAACTAAGGTGGGATTTAGACCAAGGTTGGCTGGTACCCAGCTACAGCTGTCTGTGTTTCCTTTCATATATGATCACCCCTATGAGTCCTGCTTCTCCCACCTCTCCTTGCCGTTAGAGGAGAAACATCTCAGGCCCGAGTTGGTGTGGAGTCCTGCTTTCAAGGCGTCACCTCAATATTCTGGGCTCCCATCTCTTCCGGAAACTGCTCCGGGCCCTAGGCCAAGAGGTCCATATACACACACTTCTTAAAGAGTGTATTTGGCTGGGCTGGAGGAGGCCAGCGGAGTACAGGCTGAGGGCGGAGGTTCCGAAGTCAGGCTGTGCAGTGCGAACTCTGTACTCACTGTGTTCCAGATACGTGATGTGGGATAGTTATTTGACATATTGGTGTCTTCATTCGGTAGTAAAATAGAGATAGTGACCATCTCATGGCGTTGTAGTGAGTATCTCAGGGACTTAAAAAAAGCACAACAATAGAGTCACTATGAGTCGAAATCGATGCAACCGCAACGGGTTTTTTTTTGCTTTGCCGTCGAGTGGATTCCAACTCAAAAGGATCCCATAGGACAGAGGAGGACTGCCCCCATAGGGTTTCCAAGGCTGTAATCTTCAGGTATGATTATTATGTCTTCCTCCTGCGGAGCAGCTGGTAGAACCGCCGACCTTTCATAGCAGCTGAGCATTTTAACCACTGCACCACCAGGGCTCCTTCTCAGGACTAGCGCATAAAAAGCATACAGCTCAGTAGCTACTTATAGGAGCATTCCATCCTTCTCTCTGAGCCTCTTCTTGGGGTAGCTTCATCTGCTTGAGGTGCCTGGTTAAGGGATTGGCGATTCTAGACCTCAGACTAGCATTGTTTTTTTCTTTCACTTAATTATGGTCAACATTATCTTTCCATACATATCCCCCATCCTTGTAGTAAGACCACAGCGTCTTCACCTGCCTCCTCAACTGCCTACAGTGGAAGTATTGGTCTTTTCATCCATCCCTCCACCCGACCCACCTGCTGAGTCTTTAAGCCATTTTATTTAGAACTGGGGCTGAGAGAGGGTGTACTTAGTTAGGGCTGGTTGCTCGACTAATCCAAGCCCATGAGGCCTTGTCCATCACGAGTCTGGATGAACAAGATAATTAGAGAATTGCAGTTGTCTGTAGAGTTTTTTTGTTTGCTCTCTGCAGGAGCAAAATCGAACAGGTGCAGAAAATGTACTTCTCTGTCTTGCTCTGAAAAAAGGGAGGCTTTCATTCATAGAGCCATCTGTGTGGCATCTGTGACATATTTTGCATGTCTCTTATTATCCCCTGATGGTTACAAATGCCTCTGCGATAAGATGAACATTTAGAACCCTAAGGACTTAACAGCTTTTTTAAGAGAAGCCAGGGAAGGAAAGCTCTCAGGCATAATCAGGGTGTATTAGGAGCCCAATCCCCCTAATTAGAGCAGGTAGACTGAGATGTTGTCAAGGCCTGGAAAAGCTCCGGGAGGAGCACGTTAGCAGACACCACCTGGCAACAGAGCTGACGGCAATGCTACACTTCTCAGAATTGGTTGAAAGAGTGAGTAGCTCTCTTCTGCTAAATAACAATTGGTGGGAGACATTGAGTGTGGACCAAAGAGGGTTGTGATTAATGTCCTTGGAGCTCAGCTCTAAATGAACACATGGAGCACAGTGGTTTCAATAATCATGCTGGCATGTGATTCATGGAACAAGAAGTGCCCTTGTGACTATGAGAGGTCCCTGTCACTCCCCTCACATGAGGGGGCAGTGCACGAGTTTGGGATCAAACTCGCTTTCCTTTGCGAGGATCTGGAGCTTGACATAAAAGAGAGTCAGGTAGTTTGAAAAGCTGAGCTATGATGGCAACCATTCCAGTCGGCCTCACTGGGGACAAGAGAAAGGTGAATGAGGATAAGGCTGCTCTGACACTGGGCTAATCTACAGAGATGACACTCTGAGGGAGGAGAAATGTTTCTCAGAGAATGGCACTTCACACAGTTTACAGTGCAAGCTCCTATAATGCCAGGATACTGTACTCTAGTTTTCCAAATTAATACAGTTCCCTGAGTTAAAGACTTCTCTCCTCTTCAAGATGGTCTATTTATGTAGTTGTATCCAACCCTAGTAAAAGGAAGGTTGGTTGTTCTCATGAGCCTGGCACAGGACTGGATCAAACAACAGTGAGAGAAGGACCACTGGGTGTGGTTGTTGTGTGTGGATACCACAGTGTGTGCAGTGACTCAGATAATTCTTATCCTGGGTGGGTTTTGGGGAGTGTGTAAACAAGAGAAGGAGCTGAAATCTGCTTCTGAGTGCACACAGGGATAACATGAGAGGAGGGCTTGAGCCCATGGAATTTAAAACCTCAGTGATAGGGGAAAACCCTGCGGAGGGATGAGGACAAACACCCTTCGTGGTGCAGCAAAGTTCCAAGGTGATATTTGGGTTTCATGCAACTTTGCTTAGTCTTAACTGCTATAAAAATTATATTTTTCAATATTTCTCAAAGAGTACCTTTCCTACACTGCCCTATATAATCTGCCTGGTTGCCTTGTGTGGTAGACTTCTATTTTGGCTTCTCTAGCTGACAACAGGGCCCAAATATGAGATAAAACATATAGGATTAGCAATAGGGTTATGGGGAGTAAGATAAACATACGTATTTAAATACAGAAATAATTCAGACATATAATGCACATAAAGTATAGGACACTTCACCCAGCTTCAGTAGTTTTGTTGATTTTATCTCATGTATTCTCACCCCCAGAACATTTTTTTTTAAACTGGAGTACTTTATAACAAATTCCAGATACCATGATTTCAAGGAGAAATATCTCCATTTATTTTTAACAGCGAGGGATGTTTTATAAAACATAATCAATGTACCATCTTACACCTAAAATTTAACACTAATTCTTTAGTATCACCTACTATCCAGTCATGTTTTTATTTCCGTGGTGTGTTCAGTACTGTCGTTTACCACTGGTGTATACAAATCGAACTATAAAAGGCCCAGGTAGTGTGCTTGGTTGACATGTTGGTTTAGTCTATTCACCTATGGCAGCAGCCTCCTCTGACCAAGCCAGGTACTTGTGGAGAAACTAGGCTGTTAACCCTGTAGATCTCCCACATTCTGGCTGAATCATTGTGGTGTTGTATCGTGTAGCCTCATCTACTGCATTTTCTGCGAGATGGTAGGCAGTCATCATCAATAGATGGTACATTCATTAGGCGAGAAATTGATAGGGAACTTTAAAATGAATGGATCTGGCTGGCAACACCTGAATCAATCCGACTGTTCAATCTTAATATCAAATAGCAATACAATAATGTTCAAGGAAGCACATAGAACCACCTAGAAACTGTGTTTCCAAAATAATGTGGATTTAATCAATATCCAGGTCTAGCTACCATCTCACAGGAAACGCGCTATTATAATTGCTTATTATGTAGATATCTTGCCAAATTCTCCCTAGGGGGTTGTTTTTGCATTTCCACCAGTGATGTTTGAGAATGCTTGTTCTCTCAACAGTCTGTCAAAAGTCTGTGTTGTCAAACTTTTTGATTTTTGCCAATTTGATAGATGAGATCAATGATAATTGTGGTGTACTTTTTGTTTGCATTTCTTATAAAGATCATATTTGATTATTTTCATATGTTTAAGGTCAATTTGCATTTCTTTTTTATTTGAACTTTATATTAATATCTCATGCCATTTTTTGTCACATTGTTATTTTTCTTAATTTTTAGAAGATCTCTATTTTGAGGATAACATATTTTGATAGACTCATTTGTGATCATATTGATTTTGAGTGCCTATATTGCCATCTTGGTGGCGTTGTCTAGGAGAGAATTAATGAGACACATGACTTCACAACACAATTGAGAAACCTGAATTAGAAATATAAATTTTGGAGTTATCACCATTTTTATACTCTTCAAAGCCATGCAAGTGCGTGGGATTGTCCAGGGAGTGTGTATGTGAGAGGAGAAATGAGCCAAGAGAGCATGCTGGGGAAGCTGTCATACTAAGGGACAGACGGGGTATGATAAATGCACATGGAGTACTTTACAGGACAGGAATGGCATGTTCAAGGAGGAAGGTAGAATCAACAGTGTCAAATGAAGCAGAATGGGGTGCTAAGATGGAAAATTTTTATTGCAAATAGCAACCAAGAGGTCAGTTAAGATTTTAGTGAGAAAAAGTTTTGTAGAGGAGCCCTGGTGGGGCAATGGGTAAGCGCTTGGCTGCTAACCTAAAGGTTGGTGGTTTGAACCCACCAGCCGCTCTGCAGAAGAAAGGCCTGTTGACCTGCTCCTGTAAAGGTTACAGCCTAGAAAACACTATGGAGCAGTTCTACTCCCACATGGGGTGGCTTTAAGTAAAGAATTGACTAGACAGCACCTAACAACAACAACAAAATGTTTAGTAGAGTTTTAAAGAAGTGAATGAAAGCTCAGGAATTCGGGTAAGGATTAATGACTATTCTTTTTAGCAAGTTTACATGCAGAACAAAAGAAATATGACACCACTGTAGTTAGAGAGGTGCCTGCCCTCCAGGATGAGGTATAGCATGTTGATACAAACATGAACATGTTTATCAGCTGAAAAAAAGTCTCCATAGTGAGGGTAGTCTGAAGAACTGGAGAGATGGGATGAGGATGGAGGGAGGTCTCTGGGGACCCCCCTTCCCTCCTTACTCCAGTCTGCTTTCCCTTTCATCCCTCACTGAAACACCAGGGTGTTCAATGGTTTTGAATGTTTCAGATAGAAATGTACTTCAAATAGAAATGTGCTTCAATTATCACATCAGTGATCTCAGCTACTGAAATGTCCTCTTCCACTGTAGTCTTCCCTGACTTGATACAGCACTGTTGTATATTATTACAAGTCATAATAATCTATAATATATAAATCTCTTACAGACTGGGTTCTGTCTCTCTGGTTGTTCCTTCTCCTTCTGAATTCTCATCTTTGGTATCTCCTCCTCAGGCAGTGGCTTATGTCCTCTTCTCATCTAAATCTGCAAATTCTCCATCTATTCTTTCTGCATTAGTTAGCATCCGTGTGCCAATGGATCCCAAGCAAAATCTTTACCTGTGCCTCTTTTTTCCCCACGTCTTGTCATTCTGTCATACTGTGGTGGCTTGTGTGTTGCTTTGATGCTGGAAGCTATGCTACCAGTATTTCAAATACCAGCAGGGTCACCCATGGTGGACAGCTTTCAGCTGAGCTTTCAGACTAAGACAGACTAGGAAGAAGGACCTGGAGGTCTACTTCTGAAAAATTAGCCAGTGAAAACCTTATGAATAGCAGCGGAACATTGTCTGATATAGTGCTGGAAGGCACTCAAAATACGACTGGGGAAGAGCTGCCTCCTCAACGTAGAGTTGACGTTAATGACATGGATACAGTCAAGCTTTTGGGACCTTCATTTGCTGGTGTGGCACAACTCAAAATGAGAAGAAACAGCTGCAAACAATCCTTAATAATTTAAAGATGGAATGTATGAAGTATGAGTCTAGGAAAATTAGAAGTTGTCAAAAATGAAATGGAACGCATAAACATTGATATCCTAGGCATTAGTGAGCTGAAATGGATTGGTATTGGTCATTTTGAATCAGACAATCATATGGTCTATGTGCCAGGGATGACAAATTAAAGAGGAATGGTGTTGCATTCATCGTCAAAAGGAATATTTCAAGATTTATCCTAAAGTACAATGCTGTCATTGATAGGATAATATCCATATGCCTACAAGGAAGATCACTTAATATAACTATTATTCAAATTTGTGTACCAACCACTAGTGCCAAAGATAAGAGCCAAAGTATAACCTGGAGTATATTCCACCTGAATTAAGAGACCATTTCAAGAACAGATTTGACTCATTAAACACTAATGACTGAAGACCAGACAAGTTGTGGAACGACATCAATGACATCAAACATGAAGAAAGCAAGAGGTCATTAAAAAGACAGGAAAGAAGTAAAAGACCAGAATGGATGTCAGAAGAGACACTGAATCTTGCTCTTAAACATAGAGTAGCTAAAACAAAAGGAAGAAATGAAGTAAAAGAGCTGGACAGAAGACTCCAACGGCAGCTTGAGAAGACAGAGTATTATAATGAAATGTGCAAAGACCTAGAGTTAGAAAACCATAAGGGAAGAACATGCTCAGCATTTCTCAAGCTGAAAGAATGAAGACAAAATTCAAGCCTTGAGTTCCAATATTGAAGGATTTTATGGGCAAAATATTAAACAACGCAGGAAGCATCAAAAGAAGATGGAAAGAATACACAGAATCACTGTACCAAAAGGAATTGGTTGATGTTCAACCATTTCAGGAGGTAGCATATGATCAAGAACCCATGGTGCTGAAGGAAGAAGTCGAGCTTC
>NW_004444119.1:164450-167255 GCF_000243295.1 Trichechus manatus latirostris | reverse complement strand
GTAGTTCCAGGTGATGACATGATCCAGGGTGTCTCACTGCGATAGAGTAAAGTTGATTGTAGTTGAAGGTCTTCAGACTTAATTGATCCAGGAATAATGGGGGCCCACATGATTGTTGAGAACACCCCAGATTGCTGCAGGGTTTGGGGTATGGAAGAATGGTTCAGTCTCCAGTGATGGGGGAGAGTGGCTGGGAGGCCAGGGGCAACCACGTGGCCATGTTTAGAGGATACTCTGGCCGGATGGTGTGAGCCTGAGAGGGTGACAATGGCAGCCTGGGGTGGCAGTGGGGGGTCCCCCCCTCTCCACTTCCCATTCCCCCACTAATCTTGTGAGCTGCAGGGAGTGGGAGGATTAGAAGCTCCTATCTCTGAAGGCTGTAAAGAAACGATGCCCTAAGAGAAGTGCCAGCTTTCAGATTAAGGCAAGGAAATGGGGAAATTTTTCTGCAAAACAGAGGATGCAGCGGAGTCTGCACTCAATGTAATGAGGATCCCAGGAGGTAGAAGTGGGGTTTGTGTGTCAGTATTGAGAAGAACCAGGGATGAGAATGAAGGATACTGGACTGAGAGATTATTCAAGAGAGCAACCCTCACTATTCACTGATACAGGAATGCTGAAAGGAGATATCCTAAGATGTAAGGAGCTTCCAATCCCTTAACTTTAGGCTGAGGGCTGCGTGCATCTGTGTAGGTGTAATCAAACGCAGAGTGCCAGGAAGTGTCTGGCTGGATATCAGAGAGGGTGTGGGGATTTCTTCCAAATTGACAAAGGAGCAGGAGGGTCCCAACTAGGGCAACACCCAGGACAGTTTGGACCAGAAGCAAGGGATCTGGTGCAGCCAGTGTGAGCACATGGGTGAGCAAATTGTTGGCACACAGTTTGGCCTGTGGTTGCAGCTAGATGCATATATTTGCTCAACAAATGAATACAAAGGAGCCAGTTCCAAATGGTGCTGGCAAGAGCCCCGGTTTGATGCGAGGGCTGGAGCTGTGCCCAGGTGCTGCAGAGGGGCCCTGAGCGCCTTCTCCCGGGAGCTTGGCTTATCACACTGTAGCACGCCTGTCTCCTTTTCACTCAGGACGTGATCCTTCTCCACACTACTTCCTAGTGATGCTCTGCTCTTGTTATGGAGTTGCCTTCTGGGAATACAGGAAAAAAAACGAGAGAGATCAGATTTCTACATTCATTAATCTCATAGTAGAAGGTCAGTAAAAAAGAGCAAGACCCTGAATGAGATGGATTGACACAGTGGCTGCAACAACGGGCTCAAACATAATGATTGTGAGGATGGCGCAGGACTAGGCAGTATTTCGTTCTGTTGTACATAGGGACGCTATGAGTCAGAGGCAACTCAAGGGTGCCTAACAATAATAACAACAACAACATAGTAGAGAAAGGAATAGAGCCATTATATAATAATGATCCATGTTGTACTTTAATTACCATTGTAGTCTTTGAGTATTTCAGGATGGAACCGAATATCATCAGTTTCACTGAACTCTTATATTTCTTGCATCTGAACAGTTTTCTGATGCCTCATCTCCTCTGTAAAGTCGTTTTTCATTAAAGAGAATACACTATGCCTTTATTAACTGTGACCTTAATGCTGCTTCTTTAATCCCACAGTGTGCATTTGGCTTATTTAGGAATTGAAGGTATGACTTAATTATATTTTTTGTGCATCACGTCTTCGGTTTCCTTCAGTCCTTTGTCTGTCCATAAATGCATTCTTAGTATTAGACTGCAAATGCCCAAGGCAGGACACTTAAGAATTTAACTCTAACCAGATCATATTGAATGTAAATGAATGTTTAACTCATTTTGGACTTATTTGTAAAATATTCTGAAAATTTTTGTAAAGATAACTGAAGAGCAGGGCAACTTGACTAGAATCTCCTAAAAAGGCAATAATATTTTTTCCCCTGTGTTTTATATACAAAAGGTGTGTCAAAAATATTTGATGAATAAAAGAAATAATTTCTCCCTTTCTTAGGATATAGTAAAGCCGGGTTTTAAAACCGTCCCTGAAGGCAAGCCAGCAATAGTGAAATGTTGTCAGATGCCGTCGAGTCGGTTGATTCATAGCGACCTCAGTACAACAGAACGAAACACTGCCTGGTCCTGTGCCATTCCCACGATCATTCTTATGCTTGAGCCCATTGTTGCAGCCACTGTGTCAATCCATCTCGTTGAAGGTCTTCCTCTTTTTCACTGACCCTCTACTTTACCAAGCATGATGTCCTTCTCCAGGATCTGGTCCCTTCTGAGAACATGTCCAAAGTATGTGAGACGTAGTCTCACCATCCTCACTTCTAAGGAGCATTCTGGCTGTGCTTTTTCCAAGACAGATTTATTTGTATTTCTGGCAGTCCATGGTATATTCGATATTCTTTGTCAGCACCATAATTCATAGGCATCAATTTTTCGTCGGTCTTCCTTATTCATTGGCCAGCTTTTGCATGCATGTGAGGTGATTGAAAATACCATGGTGATGGAAAACCCACACATCTGTCAGTTTGTCTTACTGTGGGGGCTTGCGTGTTGCTGTGATGCTGGAAGCTATGCCGCTGGTATTTCAAATACCAGCAGGGTCACCCATGGTGGACAGATTTTGGTGGAGCTTCCAGACCAAGACAGACTGAGAAGAAGGACCTGGAGGTCTACTTCTGAAAAATTAGCCAGTAAAAACCTTATGAATAGCAGCATAACATTGAAATAGTACCAGAAGATGAGTCCCTCAGATTGGAAAATATTCAATATACGACTGGGGAAGAGCTGCCTCCTCAGAGTAGACCTTAATGA
>NW_004444119.1:145983-164350 GCF_000243295.1 Trichechus manatus latirostris | reverse complement strand
ATGTGGTTTTGGTAGAAACATAACCGAAAACATTATACATGTATAATATTCACCACCACTGCTTATATTAATGTTACATGGGATATCTATTCATATACAGATCAACTTTCTGAATGTACAATTGCATTTCTAGAGAAGGATGGTTTTCTTATGGTTAGTTTTGCTGTTATCTGTGTCTCTTATTGAGTTGTAAAGCTTGTTGAGAGAATGAGTACCCTATTCATCTTTGTCATCTTCCACAGCACATTTTAGATAACCAACATTGAATGACTAAGCAAATGAATAAATAATAACTAATTCCTTTTTCTTACATAAACATTTACATTTATTAATATATTAAATATAAATAGTACCCTGCTTAAAATTATATTTGAATACTTACTGCTTTATTACTGTTTATTATAAGATTTTGATAATCACTCTAAATTTTATTTGAAAATAAGAAAGCCAATTCTAGTGGGTTTGAACCACCAACCTTTTATTTAGCAGCCAAATGCTTAATCACTGCACTACCAGGACTCCTTATATGAATAATGAAGCCCTGGATAAATGTTTATTGCTATCTACCTTAAATGTTGTCAATAATCATATTATTATTACTTCTAAGATAATGCACTGTTTTCTTATTTAATAAAGGAACACATTTTATATAGCTTGCAGTCTTTGTTGGAACCTATTGTGTCCCATGGAGGCATTTTGGTAAAGAGGATTCTAACTAGATCAAGGAATGCTGTCTCATCATTACCTGGCAAAGTCAAAATGGGGATAAAAGCTAAAAATGCAGGAGACTGTAAAAAAACTGTCTCTTATGAGTCATTAAGAACAATGAACACTTGTAACAGAATTATATACTTTGGAAATTATAGCACTGCAAATCTTTTTGTTTGATACACTCTGAGTTAATCAGTAGATACACTTATCTGTCTTTTGAGTTAATTATTGACATCATTTCTTTCCTTGAGTATCCAACTCTTCAACATTTAGCACCCTACACACGACAGATGATGAATAAATATTGTTATTCTTTATGATGACGGTGATATATTGCATTTCTGAAAATGTTCTGACATACGATCTATCTTATAAAGCTTTATAAAAGCCTACTCTTCTGTAGGCACAGATCCACTGTGCAAGATGAATAGTTCCCTAGTACCTGATAGATAAAAGAAGATGATTTAAATGATGGGTGGGCTGTAATATTGCCATTGGTCTCCTGCCTTCATTCTCAAAACCTCCAACCCCTTCCTTTGCACTGTTAATAGAGAGACCTTTCCAAAGTATAAATCATGGCCACACCTGGCCCCTTACTCACCCTCCAGCTTAAAGTGTTTTGAGAAAAGAATCCACACTCGTGACATGCAGAGGAGTTTAATACCTGATCCTCCCTCCCCACAAGATCCCTCTCCTGACCCACTGTGAGGCACCTGCTCTTCTGTGTGGTTTGGTGTGGGGAAGAGCTGGGCTCCAGTTAAGCATGGCTTGTTTTTCTTACAGATGCTGTGAATTAATGTAGACGTGCAGAGACCTGTGGGTAAATCTGCAAACCACTGGGGTGAATTAACTGTTATTGTGATTAATTCATTCAACCTTAAAATTGGGCAAGACTTTAGGAATCATATAATCTAACACATTAAAAAAGTAGAATAATGAAGGTTACATAATAATTGCTATAAAAGTCAAGTTAGAGAAGTTTTCTGGTATTCATTTCTTTGCTCTTTTTTTGATGCTATGCTTTTTGGCTCTAATATATGTCTTCTTCCCAACTCTAGAGCTATTTACACTTATTAAAATCAAGTGAACAAATTAGTAAATATTTTTGGCAGTATCTTGGTCATGTTTTACATGTTCGGCCCATTCTGGTCATTTAAAATACTATATTTATCCTTGTTTTCTTCTTTGTAATCCAAATGGACTAGAAAGATTGATCTTGTGCTGTGTTTTTCTTCTGTAGATATTCTCCGAACTTTTAAATATTTTTCTGACTTTTTTCTACTACAATAATGTGTTATTTTTAGTAAAAACAAAACCAAAATTTAAAGTTTCACAAATTAAATTTCAAATAATTCTGTATGTTATAAAAGGGAAAAGTACAGAGTCATCATATTTTCTGTTGACAAATTTCTTTAGAGTAAAAAGTTATGATTAAGGCAGTAGGTGGGGTAATTACTATTATATATCAGCGATAAGAGTAGACAAGTTACGTACCCAGCCAGCATTCTCTTGGTGTGGCTACTATGTTAACCCACCAACCCACAATTGCCTCAGGGTAGCATTGGTATGTGACTACCTTGACTGTTAGTTGAGGTGGTCATCGATGAGTTCGTCTAAACCAGGCATAAGGACTGCAGTGGGACCAAAGATAAAATGAGTCCAAGTGGGTTAACCTGTGCTTTGTTGTGATAAATACATACCAAAGATGACATTATGCAGCTTTCTGTAAGAAACAAAGACATCTACCTCTCAGTGGGACAATTCCTGAAAAAAGTACCGTATGTTGAGCCTATTGATCTTTGTGTGCTCATAATCTACAGAAAGTAAGTACTATGAAAGGGTTTCTTATGCACAAGACATTATATAATCAATAATATCAAGGTCCTCCACAAATGTTAACAAAAGAATGGTAAATGGATGGACAAAAATGTCTTTATGCATCATAGGAGGTTAGATCTTCTAGTAAATATGAGAACTTTGCTAGAGTTTGAGTTTTTCTCTTCTAGACTTCACTGTGAATTCTGTTCATGTAAACATGGCAGTGACAAACGAAACCGTTGAGTTGATTCCAACTCGTAGCGACCCTATAGGGCAGAGTAGTACTGCCCTATAGGGTTTCCAAGGAGCAGCTGATAGATTCGAACTGCTGACCTTTTGGTTAACAACCAAGCTCTTTAACCACTGTGCCACCAGGGCTCCAGCAGTGACAGAAGGCATTAAAAATTAAGAATTCATTTACCTAGAACTCAAATCTATTCAGTTTTCTTCTCTTCATGTTGGCCTGAGATATGGTTACTATAACTAATGGTTTTTGAACCATATTAGATTCCTACGACTGTTATAACAAATTACCACAAACTTGTTGACTTAAAACAACATTTATTCTCACAGTTCTGGAGGCCAGAAGTCCAAAGTCAAGGTGTTTCCAGAGCCTTTTTCCCTCTGAAGGCTCTAGGGAAGATTCTCCTTTGCTTCATTCAGCTTCTGCTGGCTCCAGGTGTTCCTTGGCTTGTGGCTGCATCACTCCAATCTCATACTCCGTCTTCACATGGACTTCTCTTTGTCTTGTGTGTACGTCTCCTCTGTGCCTCTTATAAGAACACTTGTCATTGGATTTAGGGTCCACCTGGATAATTCAGGATGATCTCATCTTGCGATCTGTAGCTTAATTACATCTTCAAAGGCCATTTTGCAAATAAGGTCACATTCACAAGTTCCAAGTGTTAGAACATGAGTACATTTTTAACCCACTAAGCTACCCACCATTCAACCCACTACAAGGATCAACCCCTTGAGATATTGGAAGAGGCAAAAAAGCGTATTATATGAGCTCTCAACACCAACTTTCAAAACCAAAGCCTAAAACCAGGGTCCTAGGGGAAAAATGCCCAAGGACAGTGGTATGGCCACTACTTCAATAATCAGCTCCTCAAATCACCACCTGAGTCTTTGAAAAGACAAAATTCCAGGTGAGTACCACCATGAACTGGCAAAAGAGAAGTCATATAAGAAAAGTTGCAACTTGTAGCTAAGCAGGTTTTAATTACTCATATCCAGCCCAAGCAAAGCCTTATTTAATAAAATATTCTAATGTATTATATTTAGCTATTCACTGAGAAAGTAATTAATCTGAGAGGTAATTGCCTTTACAAACTAATTGACTTAGAATGTCTCCAACTAAAATTAATCAAAGTGAACATGAGCTGTTGGCAGTGGCAAAAAGATGGTTTGCAATTTAGGATTCACTGAGTCCTCGTGGAATTCTATACTATCTGGGTTTTATAGATCACTTCGATGATGCTCTTGACCAGGAAAGTCATTACATCTTTTTATTTGTACCTATATCCACCAGATAGTGTTATTCCTCTTCACGTATGCAATAGAGACATGGCCATAATCCTGTTTTAGTTTTTCTAGAGTCATGTGCTATCCATGCAGAACAGCCTGTCCTTGAAAAAAGTCACGTCCCCCCTTCTACAGGCATCTATGTTTAAATATTTCTTTAAATATGCTGATGTAATTTTGGCAATGGTTTGGTTTTTATCCAATTATTTATTGAAAATGCGAAACTCTGCAAGGATGAATCCATAAATCTGGCTATCCACCTTGCCAAGTCAAAAACGAGGTTTGCATAATAACTCAGTGACTTTAGGACAGTTTTAAATCTCAGTCTAGCAGGTTTGATTAAAAAAAAGATGGATTATGTTATATATACATATATATATATATATATCCGGGGGCTCTTTTGAGTTATCTAGCTTAGTTACAAAGTTACAAATGTCAGTTATAAAATTATAAATCTGACCTATAGATAATTTATAATTTGTGGTAAATGGATTGACTTTGCTTAGAGCATTATTGGCTCTTTCAATATAATAGCCTAGTGTGGTTCTACTACAATACATCATTTTGCTGAGTCATACTCATCCCTTGCTCAGAGAAAATTGTTGAAAGGCTGAAAAGGCGAATGGTAGTTAAACTATTGTTATAGCTGCCTTTTGCATGGTCTGATAGAAACTCAACTCAATGTGCCCAAACCAGAATTCATTTCACTCATCCCCACATCCCCAACCTGCCTCTGCCACTCTGCCCTGAGTTAGAGAGTATCAACATGCAAGTCAGAGACACTCAGCCCAGAACCTGAACTTCACTCTCAAAGGCATCATTTTTTTTTCTCATCTTAACTCTCCATTTTTTTTTTTTTGATAATTGTCTCATGAGCTTGTTCCCACTTCCTTTTCCCACCATCAGTGCTGACCTTCAGGTTCTCATGGTCACGCACCTGGACAGCAGGCTGCTCACTGGTCTGGACTGAGACTCTTTCCTTCAGTCCATCTTTCCATGACTTGCTTAGTTACCTCCCTAAATGGGAAATATGTTCTGGCCATTGGCTTTGCATGAACTTGGGGATAAAGTTCAAAGCCCATAGTTTGCTGTGAAGTGATTTTCATGATTCATCCCTAGCTGATCTTCAAATCCCTACCTCTGTCACCTAATCTCATGGACCCACACTTTAGCGATACAGCCCTGTTCAAAGTCCTTTAACAAGGATCCGACCTCACACCTTCACAATGTTTATTGTTCTTGCTCCTGTTCCACATGTCCCTCATCCTAGCTCAGGACAACTCTGAGCAACATCCCAGCTCCTCATGGGATGGATGGTCTGTCTTCAGGCTACATAGAAGCCCAACTGCTTTCTTCCCTGTCTTCCCACAAGCGGTGACCCCAAGAGGACTCTGGAATTATCTCCCTGCTCACCAATCTTTATCTCAGAATCTACTTCTAAGGGGATCCAACCTGTGCCCATTCTTTCACCATAAAGTTCTCAGGAGAGTCAGGGGAAAAACTGAGATTTTTATGCAAAACTAGAAAGCAAACACTGCTTCAAAAGGAAGATGCCAATAGGACAACTTGTTTTCCTGGGTGAGACAGGGAAGAGGAAAAGGAAAAATTAGTCAGGGTGAATAATCACTGATGCTTTCAGAAAGAGGAGGGGACAGCCGTGACATATCAAGTCTCCACAACAACCTTGTAGGTAAATATAAATTTCACCATTTAGTGGGTAAGTAAATAGGCTCAGCCACATTAGTAACCTGCTAAAGTTGTTTTCCAGTAAGCCACAGAGTAGGACTCCAAATAGCAAACCCTTTCCATTATACAACAGACACTGTCTCCAAGCTCAATAAGTAGCAGAGTGTTACTGTATGGTGTTTAAGCAGTGTGATCTTCATAACTGGGAGTAAGTAAAGATAAAGATGGCTAAAAAGGAATTCTTGTATTTTCTATGTCTGCTCTTTGGTGGGGAAAGGGAATTGAATTACTGCATTGTTCTTGCTAACATACACATATTATTTTCAAAGCCACTGATGAGTGTGATTACAAAGGGTCTCATTTCTCGCTGTGTAAAGGTTAATGTGGTCAAGCTCCTCTTTCCTGTGTCAGTGAACACTGAGTACACCACAGATCACCAGGAGCCTGGTATGTAGCAGGACAGGGAATATTCTTGGGAAGGACTAAATGGCCCCTTTAGAACATACCCTAATCTATATAGAGAGAACCATAAAGGCAGACAATTAGGGAGCCGGGGCATGCAGCTAATGGCAAATAGGGAATTGCTACCAGGGGAAAAGCTTTTAGGCTGACTTCCAAGAGGCCTCACGGGGCAGTGTTCATTAGCTTCTTAAATTCACCCTTATCTAGGCTCTAATTTTATTAATGCAGGGAGCATATCCATTTCTCAGCAGTAGACAATTCAACACTGATACCTAAAACCAGAATTCCAATATACTTATTTGCAATGAGCCCACATGATCAAGCAGTCTTTCAATATGATCAAACTACATGGGACGCCATTTCTAATCATGAGTAGAAGCCATTTCAATTTCTTAAAATGAAAACTCACTGTCACAGTAACCAGGAATGCTCACAGTTCTTGAATCCCAAAGACCAACATCCTTTTGTGGCAGGTAAACCCTTTCAGGGAGTTGCATCAGATTCAGAAAACTTCTTGATAAGCTTAAAAATAGAAAAAATAAAGAGAATTAATTTAATTGTATGCTGAATGTGTTTACTCAAATTTCAGCTGTCTCCTTTCCTCTTTGGGTTTCCCTAAAATAAAAGGTCACTTGCTCAAATACATTATTAAGGACTGTACTTATTACCATGGGAGCCCTGGTGGCACAGTGGTTAAGCGTTCAGCTGCTAACCAAAAGGTCAACGGTTCAAATCCACCAGCTGCTCCTTGGAAACCCTGTGGGGCAGTTATACTCTGTCCTATAGGGTTGCTATGAGTCGGAATCAACTCAGTGACAACAGGTTTGGTTTTTGTTTTTTTGGTATTGCCACAAGTATTGTAGGAGAGACAGAGATGAAAATTTACATTACATAATCTAGAGCATTTCAGTAGTAAAAATCCCAATTAGACTTCTCCAGCCACCCCCGCACCCCCGCCCCAGTGACTCTATGTCCAACAGCCACTTTTTTGTTCTGTCTCCCCATGAAGTTTCCAAATCTTTTACTCCATTTTCCTACTCCAAAGCTCTTTCCTGATGCAGATGAAAGTTTCCGACAAGTAATATTTTCTTTTTGCCTAAAGAACTTTTAATTTAACTCTTTTTTACAGTGTGGGTTGGCTATCAATAGATTCCATGTTTTTGATTGACTTACAAAGTCTATTTTTCCTTCACTGTTGAAAGATAATTTCTGTATATACAATTCTAGATTGGCAGTTTTTTTTTCCAACACTTTAAATATTTCACTTCATTCTCTGTGTGTGTAGTAATTAAAAAAAAAAAAATTATTGTGCTTTAGATGAAAGTTTATAGTGCAAATTAGTTTCTTATTAAAAAATTTATGCACAAATTGTTTCCTGACATTGGTTGCAATCCCCGCATTGTGTCAGTACTCTCTCCGTTTTTTTCTCTCGCTTGGTTTCCCTGTATCCTTCGTCCAGTTTTCCTGTCCGTTCCTGCCTTCTCGTCTTTGCTTTTGGGCAGGTGTTGCCCATTTGTTCTCATATACTTGATTGAACTAAGAAGCACATTCCTCACGTGTGTTATTGTTTGTTTTATAGGCCTGTCTAATCTTTGGCTGAAAGGTGGACTTCGGGAGTGGCTTCAGTTCTGAGTTAGCAGGGTGTCTGGGGGCCATAGCCTCGGGGGTTCTTCCAGTCTCTGTCAGACAAGTAAGTCTGGTCTTTTTTTGTGAATTTGAATTTTGTTCTATATTTTTCTCCCACTCTGTTCGGAACTCTCTGTTGTGATTCCTGTCAGAGCAGCCAGTGATGATTGCCAGGTGCCATCTAGTTCTGGGCTCAGGCTGGTGGAGGCTGTGGTTCATGTGGTCCGTTAGTCCTTTGGAGTAACATTTTCCTTATGTCTTTCTTTTTTTTCGTTCTCCTTTGCTCCAGACATTTATTCTCCTCTTGATTGTTTGGTTTCTGACGAGAAGTCCATTGTAATGTAATTCTTATCCTTATTCTTTTTAAGTAAGGTGTTTTTTTTCTTTTCCCTCTGACTTCTTTCAAGATTTATTTTTGTCTTTGGTTTTCGACGGTTTGAATATGATATGCCTAGGCTTTTTTTTTTTTTAATATTTATATTCCTTGGTGTTCTCTGAGTTTCCTGGCTCTATGGTTTGGTGTCTGTCATTAATTTTGGAAAGATCTCAGCCATTATTACTTCAAGTATTTCTTCAACCCTGTTCCCTTTTTTTTCTCTTTCTGGTAATCCGCTTATGCGTGCATTATACCCATTTTACTATCGTGCCACAGTTCTTGGATGTTCTGTTATCTTTTCCCCCATTATTTTTTTCTCTTTTTATTTTAGTTTGGGAAGTTTCTGTTGACCTATAGTCTTCCATTGTTAATGCCAAGTCTACTGATGAGCCTACCAAACACATTCTTCATTTGTTCTTAGGTTTTTTATTTCCCACATTTCCATCTGATTCTTTCTTATAGTTTTGATCCCTCTACTGGCATTATCCACCTTGTCTTGTTTGCTGTCTACTTTTTCTGTTAGAGCCTTTAACATATCAAACATGTTCTTGTTGTTAGTTGTCACTGAGTTGACTCTGACTCATGGCAACCTCACATGAATAACAGAACGACACACTGCCTGGTCCTGTGTCATCTTCAGGATCTTTGATATGTTTGATCTCATTATTGTGGCTGTGGTGTCAATCCGTCTCATTAAGGGTTTCCCTAGTTTTTGCTGATCCTCTACTTTACCAAAGATGATGTCCTTTTCTAGCAATTGGTTTTTTCTCATTACACGTCCAAAGTAAGCAAGATGAAGTCTCACCATCATCACTTCTAAGGAGCATTACAGTTCTATTTTTCTAAGATTGATTTGTTTATTCTTCTGGAAGCCCATTGTATATATACTACATACTGTATAAAACATACCAAACCTATTGCTGTCGCGTTGATTCCAACTCATAGTGACCGTATAGGACAGACTTTAACTGCCCCATAGGGTTTCTAAGGCTGTAATCTTTATGGAAGCAGACTGCCACATCTTTCTCTTGTGGAGTGGCTGGTGGGTTCAGTTAGCAGCTGAGTGCTTTAACCACTGCACTGCTAGTGGTTATCCTTACATTAAAATAGTTATTTTAAATTGCTTGATGATAATTTCTCTCTCTTTGTCTTACCTTAGTCTGGTTCTGGTGAGTGCTTTGCCTTATCTTTGTTTTGACTTGCCATCTTGCCTTGTTTTTTTTGAAAGCCAGATATGATGTATCAGGTAAAAACAACTGAGGTCAATAGGCCTTTGATGTCAGGATTTATGTTAATCTGACCAGGAGGTGGTCTGTGCTTAATGTTTGATGTAGCTATAGGTGGTACATGTAGTGTAGTGCTAATACTGCTAGAAAAATCCTTAACAGCTGTCAGAAAAGAGCTAAGCTCACAGGCTGGGAACAGCTTGCAGGGCTGGTTGGTGTCTGGGAGCTTCACTGGTGAACAGTTCCCTACACTGATATAAAACTGTGATAACAGTGGCTCACTGTGCCTACACTATTTATGCAAACAATGTAGACTATACTGAGCACTTCCTTTTTTTTTTTTTTTTTCTGGGAATCTGTAACTTTGGTATGTACTAGGTACAGGGTGCCTACATGACCAGCCCCCAAGAAAAACTTTGGGTGCTGAGTCTCTAATGAGCCTCCCTGGTTGACAATAGTTCACACTTGTCACAACTTGTTGCTGGAGAAATTGAGTGCTGGGAGAAGACTCTTAGATGCCTGCACCTGGTTTCCTCTGGACTATATTATCATTCAGGTATATTTGCTCACTGTTTCTGATGGAGGGTTATTCTTCCCAGCGCTTCTGACATACTTGGCCATGTGAAGGCTCAGTCTGTGCCATGTGGGTGGGAGTGGCCTGTGTCACCGCCAGGCAAAAGCTTTAAGAGCCAGAGTGTGTTTTGCTGTATCTCCATTTCTCTCTTCTGTGGATCAGGAAAGCTGCATGGATGGGATGCTCTGCAGCATCCCATAGGCCACCCCATGGAACAGAGCAGGAGCTACCCCAGTGGACCTGTTGCACAGAGGAGGAATACCCCCATGCGTTGAAAGCCCCAATGTTGAGGGTTTATTTGCTATCCTACCTAATAAAGTACACAGGCTCCTTTATTATTAACATTCCTGCAGCAAAAAAGAAATTTGTTATTGTGACTTAGAAACTTTTTGGGTGAAAAATCCCCTAATGAGATGAATTTTTTTTTTTTAATTATTCACTTTTGAGAGCACTAGGTATCTTAGAGAAAGAAGCCCTGGTGGCACAGAGTTAAGCACTCAGCTGCTAACCAAAAAGGTCGGTGGCTCGAACCCACCAGCTGCTCCTTGGAAGAAAGATGTGACAGTCTGCCTCTATAAAGATAACAGCCTTCAAAACTCTATGAGGCAGTTCTACTCTGTCTTATAGGATCGCTATGAGTTGAAATCAACTTGACAGCAATGGGTGGTTTAGGAGGTATCTTAGAAGGAGATTGGTGGCAGAATGGTTAAGCACTCAGCTACTAACCAAAAGTTCAGTGCTTGGAACTCACCAGTGGCTCCTTGGGAGAAAAGACCTGGTGATCTACTCCTGTAAAGATTCCAAAACAAAACAAAACCCATTGCTATCGAGTTGATTCTGACTCATAGCAACCCTATAGGACAGAGTAGAACTGCCCGATGGGGTTTCCAAGGCTGTAATCTTTATGGAAGCAGATTGCCACATCTTTCTCCTGCAGAGCAGCTAGTGGGCTCGAACCGCCAACCTCTAGGTTAGCAGCAGAGCGCTTAACCACTGCACCACCAGGGCTCCTTAAGGCCTTGGAAACTCTATGGGGTAGCTCTAGTCTGTCTTTTGGGGTCACTGTGGTCAGAATTGACTCCACGGCACACAAAAATGACAGGTATTTTAGAAAAGGAACATTAACATTAGAGAAGAAACTACTATGCTGATGAGCAATTAAAGCATCAATTTCAACATGCTCTTTCACACTTTTAAGCATTCGTTCTTTAAACTGCTTTCTTAATGTCACAAAAATAAAGTTTGCAGAAAAGTATCTAGATGATACATTTTATGTATTATAATGATCTCTAATGGCCCGTAATTTTTGTCATTTACTTGACTTTTCTCTTTATTGGATTTTTATAATGGCCATTACTTAACTCATAAAATGTGCTGTGTCTTACTTTTTTTTGCATGCTGATTTTTTTTTTTTTTTTTTTTTTAACTATACATCATATTGTTCAGAGGCTGAAAGTAACCCAGGAAAGATGGTGGGGCAAGGAAGGGGTAGGTTCTGTCTCTTCAGGATAATTCCTGGGTGTGTTCTATGCTTCATCCTTCCTCGTCTTTGGTGTATAAAAATATCTTTGATTCTAAATGTGGTTTTGATTCTAGAAATGTTAGCTTTCTGACTTCATTCACTAATACACAATATGTTGTATTATTTCATGATTTACTGTGCTCTTTTCTGGTTGTTGTTCCATGTTATTGTTTAAATAATGGACATTCTTAGTGTTTCTTCCATATTCTACTTAGACAATCAGTAAATCTTTCTTAAATTAGTGACTGTTGAGTGATGTTTCCATACTTGTCCAGGGTACTACTTCCAGTGGAGGGTGCTCACCCTTGTTATTCTTCTTTAATAAATTTGTATAAATCATCTCCATTATTTTATACGTTTGGAGCATTAAATATGAAAACGGTAAAGTTAAAATATTCCACAAAATATGTATCCCTCTCAAATATCTCCTGTAATTCTTATTTTTGCTTGATGTATATTGCTGCAAATACATTTATTATCACATCTTAATTATTACCTGATAGTAATACTTAATTAGTACCTGATAATTTTGCCTAGTAATTTTGGCCTTATATTCTAGTTAAAGAAATGTAGGTTACTTATTGAAATGTTCAAATGTTTAAAAGTTTGATAATGGTGACTTTTCTTCTCTAAGTTAGGTTAAAAAATAAAGCCAAATATAAACTAATCATAGGTTTTGGAGCATATCTTTCTTTTACACACACCCATAACAAGAAAACACAGTTTTACATACATTATCTTTTTTAACGACACAAACTTACTTGAATTTTTATTTAAAAATTTTTCAAAATATATTTGGTCACATTTTCTAAAGGACACTTTACTAAATATATATATATTTATTTATCTGGTCTTTTGATGTCAAGGGAGTCCTAGTGGCACAGTGGTTAAGTGCTCAGCTGTTAACTAAAATGTCAGCAGTTCGAATCCACTAGATGCTTCTTGGAAATCCCATGGTGTAGTTCTACTCTGTCCTATGGGGTCACTATGAGTTGGAATCGACTCGACAACAGGTTTGGCTTTGGTTTTGGGTTTTGATGTAAAGCGTTATTGGAGGTCTTATAGAGATCATAACTAACTCAACTACTTGGTGGGTGAAACTCATGTACACAAATACACACTCAGCTCTGTGATTGATATAATTCTTCTTTCTGCTATCTACAGTAGGCTTACATTGATCACTTCTATGTCAACATAACTTTTTCTAGCCATTCCTTTGCCCCTTCAAATTGGCTGCAACTGAGGGAATCAGACAGGGAGCCACTATATGCCATATGAGATGGAAGCTTTTTCTACAGCATTATGTCTCATTTATTCAGCAAACACTTATGGATTATCACCTGTAAGCAGACAAAGGCATACACACAGCTTCCAGTATTCATAAAGACATCTTGGAAAGAATGGTATATTCTCAACAAAATGGTGTCCTTTGCTCATTATTTTGAATTTATACTGAGGTATGTCCTTGGTAAGGTGTGCATGGTCCTCCTAATTTTGAATTGTAATAATAAAATAATTGTGTTACTTATTCCATTGTGAAGTTCCCCATTTGACCACAAAAAGCACCATTGGAGATTGCCAGTGGTAACCAAGGAAACTCAATTAGGTGGTACCTTTTAATTTTTCATGTTGTTGAAGTTAGTTTAATGAAAAGGTCGGTCCAAGCCTTTGAAACCAAATGACTCATTTTAGTCTTTCTGACTTCATGGAGACCACGCTCTGCTTGCTTCAGAAGCACGGCCACTTTGTGGAGCAGAGGAAGAGGAAAAGGTAAAACAGATGAGGAAAAGAAATTGAATATTAAGCTGTAACATTAACAGATTTACACCATACACACTTTTATCAGACTTGTTAAATCGGACACCTCTTGGGCCCCCTGTCCTTCCCTCGCCCATCGGCCCGTCTCTTCACTCCAGCTGCTGCAGGTGCTCAGTACCTACAGGTGTGACCTGGCCACACTGCATCTCAGCTCCCCACCAGGTGTGTCACTGCTGGGCCCCTGGGATGCCTCGGGGACCCCCAGTCCTCTGATGGATGTCTAAACCTGGATGCACTGAGGGGTCTGTGGGTAAATGCTCTTCTCTGAGGCCCCTCAGGTGGCCAAATCGGGGATGTGTTCTCACGGCTTCTCAGAGGCTCTGCAACTGCATGAACCTCGATGGAGAGGATCCACTCAGCAGCACCCTCGGGCTGTCTCTCCTCTGAGCTTCGCTCCTCCTGCTTCCCACTCCTTTCGGGTCTCTGAGAACCCTGTAACCTCCCACTCGTTTAATAGACCAGCCACCGCCCACCCCCAGGACCTGACCCAACAGCAACAGTCCCAGGTTAGGTATGACTTTCCCTGGGAACATTTCCTGAGCTATTTTAGCAATGTCTCTCTGCATTAAGGTCTTGTAACACCCTGTTGTTGTGTGCTGTTGAGTCATTTTTGACTCATGATGACCCTATGTGACAAAGTAGAACTGTCCCATAGCGTTTCGTAGGCTGTAATCTTTATGGGAGCAGATGAGCCTCTGGGTGGGTTTGAACCACTAATCCTTTGGTTAGCAGCCCAACGCTTAATCACTGTGCCACCAGCGCTCCTTTGTAACACCCTGTACTTCCTCTTTGCACTCATCACAATCCACAGAAACTGGGCCCATGCAGTGAGTCTGCCTTCTCTCCTGCACCACCCAACACAATGCCTGTACTATCACAAAGTCGGACCCACAAATCATCTGTCTAGTGAAGAAACAGTCTTGAAATTTTATCCCCTCCCTCTGATCATGCTTACAATAGAGTCATCCTTGAAATTATGTCCAGGGTAATCCACCTAAAACTCAAACCTCTCCTTTAACTCATGGTTACCCTATGTGTGTCGGAGTAGAACTGAGCTCCATAGGGTTTTTAATGGCTGGTTTTTGGAAGTAGATCACCAGGCCTCTCTTGCAAGGTGCCTCTGGGTAGACTCGACCTTCCAACCTTTTGGTTAGCAGCTGAGCATGTTAACTGTTTGCACCACCCAGGACTCCAGATTGAACATGTTGGTGACCACATTCTACAGCTCTGGGAACGGGGGGACTCATACACAAACCAGTTAGTAACAACCATTGCTACTATCCAGTGTGGTTTGCTGTGTGCCCCTTTTTAAAGGGGGGGTTTAAGCATCTTAGCCTGTTTAATCCTCATAACAGCCCTTGTTCTAGGTACTGTATTACAATCTCAATTTTAAAGATGAAGAAAACTGAGGGATAGGGAAGTCAAGAAGAGTGAGCGAGGCCTTGTTGCTATACATGGCAGAGCTGGGTTTGAAACTGGTGTTTGAAATTGGGTTCAGAGGGTCCCAAGAAAGAGGTGATTTCCTAGGATGGTTTCACTTTATCCTGGGCTGAAAAATGAGAGAATAAAAAACAGGGTGGTATTCATGACAAAGGCAGATAGAGAAAACTTAAATTCCAGACAAAAAGCATTTCAGATAAGTTTTCAATATTCCCCTTTTGCCAAGAACGGTAGTTTATATTCCAGAAAAGATAAAAGAATTGCCATCTATTATGTCTTGATGATTTCCCAATAATGAGGTTATGTACTTACAATTTTTGCCTCCTGAGGGCAGAGGTTTTCAGCCCTGGTGGCCTTAAGAACACTTCCTAGTCTGTGATCCTTTGCCAAACAAACCCAAATTCAATCCTTCTTTTCCAGTTCTAAAGGTTAATAGCTGGCACATGGAGTCCTATTTTTCAGGGTATATGTTGTAGACATCCGTTAAAACGGAAAAATCTGCCAATATTATGTTGATGATAAAGGCATTTGAAGGGAGAGAGACAGATGCAGGTGGAAAAATGACCAGGAAATATTTTGCCTTGTTAATTGATAACTATGCAAAGTGATTTTTCTCTGAGCTAACAGTGTTAAATGGAAAGACGAAAATGTTAGCAATAGTTGCTATGGCAATAGAAACAAACTTCCTCCCATCTCCTTGCCCCGACTCCCTTTGATACTGCCCTGGGTGGGTTTTTTTTTTATTTAATTAACCCTCCAGGAAATGTTAAGATTTAAAAAGCCTGTTATTTTTCTTTGGGTGGGAGAAGGTTCTAGAGATCAATAAGCTGTGACCCTGTCTCTGATAGGAAGCAGCTGGAGAAATGGCATGTGTGGGTTTGTAATTCTGGAGATGCTGGGCCGGCAGCCCTGGAGGCACTGTTACTGGAGACAACAGCAAGGACAAAATCCAGCCACAAAGTCATTGTAGAATTTTAAAATGAATAATGCAGCAGCCATCACCCTATTGTCAAAAACCCATTGTGATTCTACGCAAACCAAATTGCTGCTGGAGGGAAAAGTAAAATGATAATCTTTTTTTTCTCTATAAGATTTGAGTGCAGATGATCTGATTCCAAGACCACCTTGTCTTCTTTAACATGATGCAATCTCCCAGTGTAGGTCGATGGATCGTTTTTATATGGCCTTTCTTGCCATGGTCTTGTAACTCCCACCCAAATGATTGGGTGCAACTATACAAATAAGGTAATTGTGGGCCCATCCAGGGGATTGGATAGCTTGCTAAAAATGCAAATAAAGTTCATGGCAAGTATATAAAGGTGAGACCATGTAAATAAGGTCTATGGAACCCTAACCAGTGGATTGGTCAGTTTTGCCATCCCACTAGGCATAAAATAAGCCATTCCAGAGGTGAAAGGAGAAGATCGCCCCACCACCAAGGAAGAAGAGCTAAGAGCGGAGAGCATCCTTTGGACCTGGGATTCCTGTGCTGAGACCCTCCTAGACCCAGGAGACAGAGAGAGAGCTATAACACTGAAGACTGCAAGGAGCGGTGGCAGAGAAATGGCAGCAGGAGACAGCGCAGTATGCTCCCTGGCCCATGGAATGAGAAAGCTGAGCATCTTCAGGCTGAGGCTTACTGGTGGAGTTGGGTGCCTCTGGGCACGTACCAGCAGAGATAAAACAGCTTTGTAACACTTGCGCCAGCAAGGCAGAGGGCATGGGCCATAGAGAGACATGCCTGTGGGCATGGCTGGGAAGAGGCTGTCCTGGTGGAAGAACTGTATTCTGAGCCTTCGCAAGCCTGAATTGTAACCTGTTGCTTCCCTAATCAACCCCATAATCATGAGTTTTATTTAAGAATCCTGTGTGGCCATTACAACGAATTATCCAACCCAGCAGAGAAGTAGAGAGTGCCATGGGAGGGATGGTTGGTGTCAGAATTGGTAAAAAGATTGGAGAGAGGAGGCATGTCTGACCTCTGCCTCACAGGAATCAGCCTTGGGCTGTTGATCTTGATTTTCTTTCCCTCTTGTGAAGATAGAGGAGGTCAGACGCCTCCCCCAAACCATTTTTACACCCAGGTACACCATATCCTACACACTTAAAGTGAATCACTGATGGATTTCCCGTAAACATTTTAAATCAGAGTCTCATTATTTCTCTTTTCTTTTGTTTTTCCTTCCAGGGGGCCAGTTCTGGTCCCTTCTCTCAGCTCTTAAGTTCTCATATTGTTTCAGTATTTCTGCTATCTCATAGTCACTACCATCACGTGAACATATTTTTAAAATTTCTTTTTCTCCTTGACATTTAAGTAAGACTGCTGAGCGCCTCTCAAAATCAGCCTTGTTATTAGCAGGAAAGTTAGGATGCCTAGTCGGAAGGATTTAGGCTTACTGTGCAATTCTCTGGGTTTTCATATTTTATTCTCTACCCTCAGTGGACCTCCCAGGGACACACTGGAATGCCGTGGCCCATGTTGGGGAGAAATGGGAAATTCCAAAATCCTGTGATTCTGCATTTCTTGGGGCATTTTCACAATTGCGTTGTGATCACGCATTGAGTGAGTGAGGCTCAAAACCCACTATGGGACAAAGATAGGACCCCTGATGTTCATGCAAGGGTCTTCCAGGCACCAGCTTGGCCAACACCAATGGAGCAGAGTGCGTCTTAAGGAGAGGTGATGTCTCCTGCACCAACTCTCATCTGTATGTGCATTTTGATTATTTTTTTGTGGGGAGTGCACAGTAGTTAAACTTTTGTCTGCTAACCAAAACGTCGGCAGCTCGAATCCACCAACTGCTCCTTGAACCATATAGGGCAGTTCTACTCTGTCCTATAGGGTTGCTGAGTTGGCATCAACTCGACAGTAATGGCTTTTTTTTTTTTTTTTTTGATGGGGAAAAGAGGAAGTAGGTGGTGGAATTGCATGCTATCCCAATCTCAATGAGCTTGTGTGAGCCCTGGTGGTGCAATGGTTAAGTGCTCGGCTTCTAACCGAAAGATGAGCAGTTTGAACCTGCTCAGCGACTCCAGGCTCCATGAGAGAAAGACCTGGTAATCTGCTTCCAAAAAGATTACAGCCTAGAAAAATCCTATGGGGCAGTTCTACACTGTCATATGGGGTTTTGATGAGTTGAGATCGACTCTACAGCACCTAACAACAACAACAGCCAACCTGGGTTTTTTAAGCTTTGGTGTAACAGGGAGCTCCATTGTAAAAGCAAATCACTTTATTGAATAGCTGCCATCCCAGTTCCATTTCTTTCCATTTGACTTAGTTAGATTTCTGCTCGTTGAAAAAGAGTAACTTGGTATGAATTTGAGTGGGGGGTGGAGGCAGAGTAAGGTTAGGGCAAAGTAGGGCCTGTATCTGAATTGATTTTGAAATGTACTGTCTTCATAAAGTTTTTATTTGAAAGAAAGTCATAGTTTTAGGCATATGTTATGTCTGATGATGGAGTTATTTGGACAGCATGCAGTCTGAAAAGGACAGGCATTCTTTCATTTTTCAGCCATGCAAATGTAGGCTACTTTAAATTATAGAAAATGTACCAAGCCATTGATTTTGAAATTCTGAG
>NW_004444119.1:137719-138845 GCF_000243295.1 Trichechus manatus latirostris | reverse complement strand
GTGAATATGTGGGCTAATAATCTTGATAAAATGTATTAGGCTTTTCTGGATAGATAGCTCTTCTGATATTTCAGATAATCATTAGAATGTAATGTGTTCATAAGACTGAAGGTAAATACTTAAATGACTATTGTCTAATTATATAAAACTTATTTGGGGGAAGCATTTTACTAAGACATTTCTTGTTGGAAGACTTTAGTTTTGTTCACATAATTTAACAATATATTTTCCCTGGGGAACACTATTTCAAATAACATGTAACATAAATTTCAAATAACAAATAACATAAATTTAAAAATGAAAACAAAAATAGAGCTAATTCTTTATCCGGTCATTACAAACATGCAATTTTAAATTACTAAACTTTATTTTCTTATGTTTTAAAAAAAATGTGCCGTGAAGGAATTTGTCTTTTCCCAAGTCGAAGAATGAACATTCCCTAAACAGTCAACGTGCAATTCCTTTTGATAAATATCCGTATTAGAGAGAAGGCCGAAAGCCATCTACACTTTAGTTTTCATGATTATATCTAATGGTTTCTTTGATCAAATATTAAAGGTCAAAATTGCATATATGATTCATAGTCCTCCCAATCAAAACTGTGAGGACCACCTAGTAAATTAAATGTGCACTCCTTTCTTGATGGCTGATATGCTGAGCTGCTCTCTCCTACTCATGAGGCTGAAAGATAATGACATAATGACTCATCTTCTTGGTTGAGGAGCAGGATAGCCTGGGAACTGTGATTCCCTGATGGGAGCCAGACTGCCTGGGTCTGAACACAGGTTCTTCCAATATCGGCTGTGTTTCCATGGGCAAGTAATTCAATCTTTCTGTGCCTCAGTTTTCTCATCTTTAAAATGGGGATAATAATAAGACCTATGTCTTAGGTAATCATGAATATTAGATAAGTTAATGTGAGAAAGTGCTTAGAATAGCCCTGCACATTATGTTGTTGTTAGGTGCCATGGAGTTGGTTCTGGCTCATAGCAACCCTACGTACAACAGAACAAAACGTAGCCTGGTCCTGCACCATCCTCACAATCACTGCTTGTTTGAGCCCATTGATACAGCCACTTTGTCAATCCATCTAATTGAGGGTCTTCCTCTTTTTCACTGACTCCCT
>NW_004444119.1:134514-135749 GCF_000243295.1 Trichechus manatus latirostris | reverse complement strand
TGAATTCGGACTTCTAGCCTATTAGACTGTGAAAGAATAAACTTCTGTTTGTCAAAGTCATCCACTTGTGGTATTTCTGTTACTGCAGCACTAGATAACTAAAACAGGTGTCTACTCCATGAGGCCTCCCTGAAGGATGAATTTGGCAATGAGTTATAGAACCCCTGCCATCTTCACTGGGATTCCCATTTTCAGAATCAGGAAGCACTTCCCCTCCAATATACACCAAGACAAGATGGCAGCTCCCTGCCTGTTTCCGCTACCCTGACACTCTCTCCCATTCCCACTGTGCTGGGCTCCAGGGTGAGATAAAAGAGGGTCAGAACAAAATCTGCCTGTGCATCCTTGGACAGTTAGTTAGACTCTGTATTTCAGTTTCTGCATCTGTAAATGGTACTAATAAAGAATAATTGATAAGTTTGTGGTGAAGACAAAATGAGGTTAGGTCAGTGAGGTGGAAAACACTACACCAGCAATGATTAAGCACTCAAGAAATGTAGTTCCTGTTTGTTAACTTAGCCCAGGTACAAGCTCATGTAATATGTTAATGAGACTGTCTGACAGGTATTTACATCTGGTCTGACTTCTTGCAGTTAAGAACATTTGTAGCATGGATATCGAAACATGAAAATATGGTTGCTTCAATTTTCAAATTATCATCACTTTTACTACTCTGGGGACATCTGAAAATTGGTGTTTGACTTCTATATTTCATTAGTTCTCACATGCAAAATTTTTTTAAAAAAACAAAAAACATGAGATTCTGACATATCATTGCAGACATGATGCAGTGGAGTTATAAACTAAGAACAGCAGGTGGAAGCACCAAACTGAACAGAAGCTTGCCTGCCTGAAAAATGACGCCTTCTCATCACAGTGCCAGCACCTCAGGAAGCCACTTGTCTTGATGTATATTCAAAATCATTACAGATTTATAACTAATCAATGTATAAGGAATAGAAAATATTCTCGTTTAAGAAATAGGTTTATTATCTATAGCTGGGTTTATCTCCTAACACACACACAAAAAAAAAACTTTACCCATCAAAAAGTTGCTGTAGCATCGACCCCGACTCATGTGACACCATGTGTGTCAGAGTAGAACTGTGATCCATGAGGTTTTCAGTGACTGGTTTTGCAGAAATAGATCTACAGGCCTTTCTTCTGAGGTACCTCTGGGTGGACTCAAACCTCCAACATTTTGCTTAGCAGTCTAGTGTGAGCACCACTTGGGG
>NW_004444119.1:131687-133455 GCF_000243295.1 Trichechus manatus latirostris | reverse complement strand
AGGGACACTTATAATAGCAATGCTTCACCGTGATAGACTTACAGGCACCAGCTTCTAAATTATAATGCATTTCCCAGTTGGAGTTGTTCTGGGTTCTCTCAAGAAACTCACAAAGAAAATACATTGATTATTTTGCCAACATGCAGGGATATACAGAATTATGTACTAAAAAGAACACTTCGTGCAGAGGCTAAAAAACTATTTTATTGGCCTTATTGCACCAGTTATTAGTTATTTATTTTGAGAAATATTTCTTCACGCTTTTGAGCCTACTCCCATCTGTAGCCTTTCTCGCCATGTTCTTGTAACTCCCACCTGAGTGATTGGGTGGGACTATACAAATAAGATAATTGTGACCCACCAAGGGGATTGGATAGCTTGCTAATAATGCAAATAGTTCGTGGCACCAGTGTGGGGGTAGGACCATGCAAACAAGGTCTATTTAACGAAGGGATTGGTCAGTTTTGTGATCCTGCTAGACTTAAAATGAGCCATCCTGGAGGTGGGAGAAGAGGATCTCACCACCACTAAGGAAGAAGAGCTAGGAGCAGAGCATGTCCTTTGGACCTGGGATCTCTGTGCTGAGATCCTCCTAGACCCAGGAGACAGAGAGAAAGCTGTAGCTTCCCAGACAGCAAGATGGTGAGAAGCAGCAGCAGAGAAATGACAGCAGCAGAACCAGGAGACTGGCAGGAGATGGCCTGGTGGGCTTCCCTGCCCATGGAGCAAGAAAGCTGAGTGCCTTCAGGCAGAAGGCTTGCTAGTAGAGTAGGATACATCTGGGCACTTGATTTGGCTAGGCTTGCTGACCCATGGAGCTAGAGATGAGTGCCTTCTGGCCGAGGCTTACTGGCAGAGTGGGGTGCCTTGGGGCACTTATTGGCAGAGCTATAAGAGCGTTGTAACACTTGCTACTGAGCAGGGCAGAGGCTGAGGGGCCAGAGAGAAGTGTGCCTGCAGGTATGGCCGAGAAGAGGCTGTCCTGATGGAAGAACCGTGTCCTGAGTGCTTCTGAACCTGAATTGTAACCTGTCAATTCCCTAATAGACCTCATAATAATGAGTATTATCTATGAGTTCTGTGTGGCCATTGCAATGAATTATTGAACTAAGCAGAGAAGTAGAGAGTGCTGTGGGAGGGACGGTTAGTGTCAGAACTGGTAAAAAGGGCTGGCAAGAGGAGGAATTTCAGACCTGCACCTCATAGGAATCAGCCTTGGGCTGTTGATCTTGATTCTCTTTCCCCCTTGTGAAGTTAGAGGAGGTCAGACACTGCCCCCCACGCCACTCTTACACCCTGTCTCCAAAACAGGGATGTTAATAGTACATCTCTGTGAGGCTCTGGAGATGGACTCAATGATTCCTTGAGGTACGACTCAGCTCTCAGATTTCTTGCAGCATTTTGATTTTCCAATCAGACCGTCTGTCTTTCCTGTTGTCTTTATATTTGAGCAAGAATCATGGGAAAGACACATATAAGTAAGTGATCATTTTGAGCTTGTAAGTTATCACCAATGTAAATGTCTTTAGAATTCTTTAAGGTCCATCCCTGATTCTACTTTCTTCCTTCAATTTTGTTCACAAGCCCTTTCTAAGGGAACCCTCCTTTAGAATACCCAAGCTCTCAATATATCAACCAATAAAACCAGAACAATTAAACAAGCTAAGGTTTATTATGTGAATTATTTCATCACATAGATTGAAGCATAATTTTGAGACTTAAGCATTGAAGGCATAATTGAATAAATTATAGTACTCGTATTATAGCA
>NW_004444119.1:129432-130690 GCF_000243295.1 Trichechus manatus latirostris | reverse complement strand
TGATACAACTCACCTTAAGGTTGTGGTGAGGATTAAATGAGTTAATACATGGAAACCACTTGGAATAATGCCCAGAACATTGCAAGGACTCAAAAATATTAGCTAACTAGGTACTCATGAAGGTGATGATGATCCCAAGCCCCTGAGCCAAGTTGCCAGAAGTTGTTACTAAGGAGTTTCTAGGGACTAATACTCTCTGCTCTTGATAATGGCTGACACTCATGATCCAGGGAAAATACGTCTGTGAGTTCCTCATATGGTCATTGGAGGAAAGGGCGTACCAGAGTATCAGAAACTGCCTGGAGTCACCCCACCAGCACATGGCAGATTATTACTCCAAGCAGATCCTCTAACTCCTATTCTGATGATGAAATCTAGCTAGTTTTATGTTTAGAGTTTTGTTAAGTGTCTTCGCTGCAGCAATGTCCCATATTACAGTGTACAAATTTCTTTTCTGCCCTGGCACTTAGAGGTGGACTGATATCACTGCTCATCCTTCTCTCTTCCCGCTTTGTCAAAGGAAGCAGGCCTCCTCCTGTGCTCACTTCCAGTCCTCTTAGCTGCTTCCTCCACCTTCCTGTCTGCTCCCTGCATCTCCCCCGGGATCCGCTTTTACTTCTTTTCTGTCTTGTGTTTTCAACCTGTTCCTCTATTGACTTCTTCTCTCACCTTATAAACACACTGAAGTCTATTTTATAATCCCATAGCCTACTGAAACTACCTCCCTTTACCTGTTTCTTTTCTTTATAGCACACTCACGTTTCCTGAAAGATGAGGTGACAACACCAGTCTCTCTCTTCTTCCATCCCTTTCACGTTCCAGCTCACTGATTAGGTCCTTGTCTTGGTGACTCCAGTTGTTCCTCATTGACATTGCTCAAAGGTGCCTTCCTAATCACCAGCTCCAATGAACTTGCTTTATTTCACTACTAAAACATTTGGCCCCCAAAACCAGATCATTCTGGATTTCTTCTCATGTTTCTGATTATTTTATATCATCTTCTTTTGCTGGTTCATCTTTGTCTGAATGCTCCTTAAACCCTGATATTGCCCAGAGTACTTTCTTGGGCTCTTTTCCCTTCTAATCATTGTCCCTGAGTGCTATCATTTACTACGATCTATATGTTGATTACTGCTGAATACATCTCTAGCATCGATCAGTCTTCTGAGCTCTAGGTTTGCATACGAAACATAGGTTTTAATGTCATGCACCAACAAATCCAGAAGACCTGATGGTGCAATGGTTAAATGCCTGGCTG
>NW_004444119.1:122934-124207 GCF_000243295.1 Trichechus manatus latirostris | reverse complement strand
TTTTTTTTTTGGTGGACCAGGTAGGTAGTGTTTAAGAGTCATCACAGATAAAGAGTTAGAGATGGGGAATTAGACTCAGAAGAATGAACTGACTTGCTCTAGTTTACTCAGCTTTGAAAGCAAGGTTATCTAATTCGGAAAGTCCATGTTATTTCCATAGCTGCTAAAATAAATGAAAAAAAATTGTATATAATAGAGGTACCATTTTCTATTGTTTGTGAGAAAAGGATAAGAACAAAATAATAGATCTGACGTGGGAATGGAATTAATGTTGAGCTAATTTTTTGTCTTCTTTTAATTTATTCTTTTATTTATAATATAATTTAAAAAAATGGAAACAACACATAAGGGAATTATCTCAGGGAGACTTTTTTTCAACATTATAATTATTTATGAAATTAAGGTTACATTGTTCCAAAGCATATGCACAATTGAGTAGTGATAAAAGGCCCCAAAGCTTATCTACTGCATGTACTTACCCCAGAAAGGCAAGACAAATAATGTCTTTAGAAAATAAATTTCTGGATATCCTTTCTAAAGATGAAAGGCACAATATCAAAAGAAAAAAAAGGCAAATAATTAAGGCCTGTTTTGTAAGTGGCATGCCATGCCAAAATCACTGACATTATTGGAGACAATTTATGACCAGGATACTAATAAAATGAACAAGGTATATTAAAATGGAAATGAGACCCAGAAGAAAGAATGTCATGGGTTTTAATTACATGCAACAATAATAAAATCATTTCTAGACTTCTTATAGAAACTGCTGGGGAGAGAGCTCCTGAACATTCCCTCTGGACAAAGGATGTTAAATCAAAATTAATTCTACAAACACCTAAACTATTTACGATATGGAAGAAGATATTGTCAGGCTGTTTATTTAGCATGCTGCTTTCTTTATTTTAGTGCAGGTATACCTGTATGAGGAGCCCTGGTTGCACAGTGGTTGACATGATCGACTGCTAACCGAAAGGTCAGTGATTTGAAACCATCAGTGGTTCCGTGGGAGAAAGATGTGGCAGTCTGCTTCCATAGAGATTTACAGCCTTGGAAACCCTGTAGGGTTGTTATGAGTCGGAATTGACTTGATGGCAGCGGGTTTGGTTTTTTGGTTTATACCTCTTCCTCCTGCCCCTGTTGTACATAGTGACGCATTGTACAACAGAACAAAACACTGCCTGGTCCTGCACCATCCTCACAATCATTATGCTTGAGCCCATTGTTGCAGCCACTGTGTCAATCTATCTCATTGAGGGTCTTCCTCTTTTTC
>NW_004444119.1:119798-120750 GCF_000243295.1 Trichechus manatus latirostris | reverse complement strand
GAATCTATAGATTGCTTTGGGTAGTATAGACATCTTAACAACAGTCAGTCTTTCAATCCATGGACATGCAACATCTTTCCATTTGTTTAAGTCTTCTTTAATCTCTTTTAGCAATGTTTTATCATTGTCATTGTGTAAGTCCTTCGTGTCCCTGGTTAGATTTATTTCTAGGTATTTTATTCTTTTAGATGCCATTGTAAATGGAATTGATTCCCTAATTTCCCTTTCAGATTTATAATTGCTGGTGTATAGAAACCCAACTGATTTTCGTTTGTTGATCTTTTACCCTGCAACTTTGCTAAATTCCTCTATTAGCTCTAGATGTTTTCTTGTGGACTGTGGGATTTTCTATATATAAGTTCATATCACTCATGAATAGAGACAATTTTACTTCTTCTTTTCCTATTTGGATACCTTTTATTTATTTTTCTTGTCATGTTGTTCTGGCTAGGACCTCTAATACAATATTGAATAGGAGTGGTGAGAGTGGGCACCGTTGTCTTGTTCCCAGTTTCAAGGGGAAAGTGCTCAGTCTTTCTCCATTAAGTATCATGTTGGCTGTTGGCTTTTCATATATGCCTTGAATCATATTGAGGAATTTCCCTTGTATTCCAATCTTTAGTGTTTTCATCAAGAAAGTGTGTTGAATTTTATCAAATGTTTTTTCTGCATCCATAGAGATGATCATGTGGTTCTTTTTCTTTGTTCTATTGCTGTGGTGTATTACATTGATTGATTTTCTAATGATGAACCATCCCTATATTCCTGGAATAAATCTCACTTGGTCACGGTTTATGACTCTTTTACTATGCTGTTGGATTCTTTTTGCTAGTATTTTGTTGAGGATTTTTGCATCTATATTCGTAAGAGATATTGGCCTATAGTTTTCTTTTCTTGTGATGTCTTTGTGTGGTTTGGGTATCAGGGTTATGTTTGCTTCATAGAATGAATT
>NW_004444119.1:118645-119487 GCF_000243295.1 Trichechus manatus latirostris | reverse complement strand
TTCATTTTTTTATTTTGGTCCATGAAGATGTTTTTGATCTTATGTGTTGTTTATTTTTTATTCTTCTAGAAAATGATGGTGCTTGTTTTTATTCCATGGGTGTGTCCCTGCTATTGCAAATGCTTTACTGCAAAAAACCAGCTTCAATTTGTCTTGTTTGTTTTCATCTAATCTATGTGTGTCTTTATGCATCAGATTTCCAACATGCTTCTCAAATCACTAGATGTTAGCAAAGAAACTGATGATTTTAGTGGGAATCTAAATTTTCTTTTGTAAGAGTTGAGTGTGGATACAGTCTACAAGTTAATGTCACATCCAGAAAAATGTAAGGCCCTTTCTTGCAGCCAGAAATTTCAAATGGTGTGATATTTGGATCTTTAGAAAAGTACATATTTTTTCATTTATTTAAAAAGTATTTATTGAGCAGTTAGGAGGCTACAGCAGCTGAGAAATGAGCATTGGCGTTTCCTGAGCTGGGGAAGACTGGTGGAGTGGGTGCGTAGGGAAGCTGGGCTTGGCTGGTATGACGTGTGAGCAAACCTATTAGATTAGTAGAGCTGTCAAGCAGGCATATGGATAACTATTTGGAATTCAAGAGTCAGGGAATATGAGGACTACAGTCACCAGTGTATAGGTGGTATTTAGGCCATTAGACTATCACTATCATTTGATAATTGCAAACAAACTGTGCTGATTTTTACAATGGCAGTATAGAACAAAATATGGAACAGAATGCAAATGTAACCCAATCTGAAGTGTCCTAGATTAGGTTCTAAAGCATTAAACACAGTTCAAGGATAAAGAGATACACATACCTTTACTTTGTGCACCTAAAAACAACC
>NW_004444119.1:116853-117821 GCF_000243295.1 Trichechus manatus latirostris | reverse complement strand
AAAAAATACATGCAACATTTATAAATAGCTAAAGCGTTTTCAATGCATAGTAAATTATATGGGCTTTCTTAATTTTGCACTTGGGACTTTGAAAACATCCGAGAATTTTTGAGAGTGCTCTTGCAGAGGCCGAATAGCATTGCTTCTTGGTGAAATTACTATGAGTGAATCTGACATTTGAGTTCTCCTTGTTTTCTCTTCCCCTTACCTGTTTTACGCTTGAAAGCCCAGCATCCAGGACCCTCTGCCACTGTTTACAGTGTGAACAAACTTGCTAGGATGGGTTTTTTAAATGGTAAAGCCCAAGTTAATTCCTAGCTCTGTGTGAAAGCTTGCATGCCCTGACAATTTCATCACGTCAGCAACGCTTATCAATCTCATCACAAAACTGATGCTGAAGGTAGATTTAAGGGCATTCCAGGCCACATCTCCTCACATTAATCTGAGGCTCCTCAAGGTCTGTGTCTTATTCGTCTGTGTGTCTGTGAGCACCCAGCTCAGTGCTCACGCTCACCAGGTGGTTAGTCCATGCTTGTGACATATTAAATGAGAGGGGTGAGCCGTGTGTTCTCATTTCTGTTGGTCACAGTGGATGAGAGTACACAGAAGGTGAATGACTGGTGCCCACGGTGTACATACATTTGCATATTGTGAGTTAGGAGGGGAAAGTGTGAATATGCTGCTTAGTGGTTAAATGGAGAGCTGGATGTTATAGGAGAATAGGAATGTGTCACAGCAAACCCTGGTGGCGCAACAGTTAAGCGCTTGGCTGCTAACCGAAAGATTGGTGGTTTGAAGTATGAACCTACCAGTCACTCTGCGGGCGGAAAAAAGACCTGATGATCTGATCCCGTAAGGGTTACAGCCTAGAAAACTCTATGGGGCAGTTCTACTCTGTCCTAAAGGGTCACTATGAGTCAGAAACAACTCGATGCCACCCAACAACAACAGCATCATAAAACTATAAC
>NW_004444119.1:113519-114368 GCF_000243295.1 Trichechus manatus latirostris | reverse complement strand
TATGATCTTATATGTTATCCCATCTATGTGAACACGCAGATTTAGAGAAACTAAAAAATTTTCAGAGGACTGACTGCATACTTTTTGTAAGCCAGAAGAAACTTCAGCTGAATAAATAATTTTTTAATGGTTGCTCAGAAAACGAGAAGTTGACTCGATATGCCTGGAATCATCTTAAGGCTTGTTCACTCACATTTCTGGAGGTTGATGTTGGCTCTCAGCTGAGACCTTTGCTGGGATAAGAACACTTACTCATGACCTCCCCATGTAGCCTGTGCTTCCATACAAAATGGCAGCTGGGTTCCAGAGTCAAGCGTATAAGAGGGGGACCAGCAGAAGATGCATAGTCATTTCTTAAGTAACCTTGGAAATGACGCAGCATCACTTAGACACATTCTGCCCAAGGAGGCAGTCTCAACGGTCCACCCAACTCAATGGGAGGAGTGCAGACCCCACCTCTTCATGAGATAGTGGCAAGGTCTGGAAGAGCTTGTGGGACTGGAAATACCGTTGTGGTCATTTCAGAAAGTACAATGTTCTATACATTAAGATGTGACTATCTGTTGGCCAGTAACATCCAATGAAAGACCATAAGACATAATTGAAAAAAGGTGTATTGTAAGCATAATAAACAAGCGAGACAGTGGTCAAGAAGACGTGAAAGAATAGGTTGGATCAGATATGCCTTCTAGGCCATGATGAGAAATTTGGATTTTATTCTGTATGCAATGGGATGTCATTGGAAGGCTTTAAGCATGAAAGAGACATTACCTGGTGTCTTACTTACCTAATGCTGCCATACCATAATACCACAAATTAGGTGGCTTTAAAGAAAATTATTTTCTTACA
>NW_004444119.1:105513-113173 GCF_000243295.1 Trichechus manatus latirostris | reverse complement strand
GACACAAATGAAGCCATAACACGAGGTTACCTTTCCCAGTTTTTAAGCTCACATGGCTCTTGTATGAACACCAGACAATGGGAGGAAGAGTGGAAGCAAGGAATCACTTGCACTAATGTACGTGAGAGGTGACGAGGCTTAAACTTAGGTGCTTATTGTCGAGATGGATGCAAATTGGGCTGACACTGGACATGCATCTATTGTGAAGGTGGCTGCCTATGGCCTGGAGATACAGGATAGTGCATGATCTTGGATTACTCTAACGCTAAGAATTGAGCATCTAATTGGACAGTGAGGAAAAATACTGGGTTCAGCAGGTTAAGGATGGGGAGTGTGTGCAGGGGAATCTGGATTTCTATAAATCCAAGTGGAATTATATATCGCATAATACATTATAGGATATACATGCTTGAAGCTTAGTAGAGAGATTAGGGCTGGAGATAAAACTGTGCTAATATGATGTAGATGGTACCTAAGCTGACTATTAGAAGTTGAGTAGAATTAGTCAAGTGAAAGAAGGAGAATGAGAGGACATTCCAGAGAGAGGAAATAGCTTGCACTAAATAACAGAGGCAAGCAATAGGAGATCAGTACCTGGATTATGAATTTTTATGTTAAGATTTCTAAGCAACAGTGAAGCTAGGGCAAAAGTGGTCAACTGTCTCTGATAGCAACAGGTTCCAGTCATTAGTAAGAAATGGGTCTGCCCTTGTCCTTCAATAAGCTCATTAATCTGTTGCCGCTTTCTTGGCTGCCTTTGTGCTTACTATTATTCATCTCATTAAATCCCATAAGTGCAAAAGCAATGAGCATTCAAAGTGTAGTCAGAAGAGGTTATGAACTTGACGTGCAAAGACAGGAGTGATTAAGATGCTAAGAAGGTGGTGAATGCTGCATAGGTTTCTATAATAAACTTTTCAAGAGTAAGAATAACTTAGAAAGATTAAGGGTGAGTTCTAAAACACTGGGAATGTTCTGGCCTATGCAACTGAGAATGGTCAGGAAGAGGTAAAGAAACTTAATTGAAAAGGAATGGAAAATATCATGAATATGCTACTGCAAGATGGGCAACCTAGTCAGGGGTTGTCAGCCTATAGCTAACTTTGTTGGAAATTCTAAAGATTAAGAAGAATGAAGAGCCCTGGTGGCGCAGTGGCTAAGAGATTGGTTGCTAACCAAAAGGTCGGCAATTCAAATCCACCAGCTACTCCTTGGAAACCGTATCGGACGGTTCTACTCTGTCCTGTAAGGTTGCTGTGAGTCAGAACTGACTTGACGGCAATGGGTTTAAGAAGAATGCAGGGCCGATCAGTATTTCTTGCATGCCATGAATGCCATGGGTTGAAGCTTGCCTAGGTTTTTGAAGTTTGAAAGTGAGGGCAGAGGTATGGAAAGTAAAGGGCTTTGCTGTCAGAGGCCCTTTGGTCTGGTTGAGATGACCAGGGCAAGGGATTCTTTACAGATTTTCAAGATAGATGAAGCAGGGAAAGTAATCTTGTAGAATATATTGCAGTATGGAAGGCTTTAATGGAGAAACTAACACTTCTGTTTCGTAAAAATATATCTGAGGACTGTGTACACAAACCCTGCCTATTATTTTGGAGTTGTAAACCAGTGGCCTCCCAAACGCCATTTTGGAATCTGTTTGAGGGTAGCGCACTTTCTGCACACTGAACTGTCTTAGTTTGAAATCCATGTATTCATTACCTGACACCAACTTTACAAACAAAATATTTGCCAAGGATTTCCCTCTCCCTGTCATTAAAAAAAAAAAAAAAAAAATCTTTCTAGCTAACCAGAAAAGACAGCCCAACCCATTGCCGTCGAGTTGATTCTGACTCTTAGTGACCCAATAGGACAGAGTGGAACTGCCCCATAGGGTTTCCAAGGCTGTGATCTTTATGGAAGCAGACTGACACATCTTTCTCCCAAGTGGATGCTGGGTTTGAACCACCAACCTTTCCGTTAGCAGCCCACCACTTTAACCACTGCGCCACCAGGGCTCCTTTTTCTAGCTAAGAAGGTATAAAATTTGCTCTTATGAATTGACTTTAAGTACCAATATTTTGCACTTCTTTTCTATGCCACATCTTTGCTAGGTGTTTGATGTACATTGTATCATTCTATGTACATAAAGCTTTATAAAGTAGATATGATTGTCATCTCATCTTATATATCAGGAAACTAAGCATGAAAGAAGGTAAATAACTTGCATGTCCTAAAAATTATTCATGATGGGCCTAAAACTTCAAGCCAGTTCAGGTGACTCCAAAAGCTTGCTTACCTTTTTCCAGTATTGAGCTGCTATGAAGGTTGCCTAATTCTGACTTCCTCACGTCTCTGTTTAGTACGACCATTTTCTTTGCGCCCTCTGTCAGTTAAGGACAAAGAGGAAGAGAGAAGCAAGCTTTACAGTGACCGACTGTACCATCTGGTATTGATGTTCTTAATCATCATTTTCTCTCTTTCTGCCTAAATAACTAGCCCAAGATTTCTCCTGCTTTCAGTTCTGTTTCTTACTGATTCATATTGAGTGGTTACCTATAAAAGATCACACCCCTCAATAAATAAACGTTTAGTGAACACCTGTTATATGAAATGCAGAAGACTGAACAAGATGGGGAAAACTCTACCTAGTTTCAGAGTAAATTTTCTTAAAGGGACTTGGTACTGAGGCATTGCCAGGATTTGACTTTGAAATATTTAAATTCCACCCAGTGAGGTAAGGTTTTGTCCACTGTAGGTGTTTGCATTATAATCAACACTGGTGTTTTATGTACACGCTATTCAAACAGAGGATGGATATTAAAACTTCCATTTAAGGAACTTCTCCCAAGTTCCCTGTCTACGTCCTCTGCAATTAAATTGCAGGCAGCTGCTTAATGAATAATTATACAACGTCAAAGACTACAACCTTTGACTTTCAATTAAAATCAATACGCATTAAACTGAAAAATGCCCACTATTAAAAACAGTGCCTTTGACTTGCTCTGTATTATAGCTTCTTATTTAAAAAAAAAAAGTTCAAATTATTTAAATGTGAAAAACAAAGAACCTAAAGCTGTAGGTGAGGAAATCAAGCGGGCGGTTTCTTGGTCAATTATAAAACATCTCCATGAGTTTCAATTGGATCGTACTGATTTAGGATCTACTCTGTTTTGAAAATGAAATTTACACATTGCCCCATTCCTCAACTCTGATCAGTAATGAGCCTGATCTGAAGATGTCAGAATTAATGGCTTGTTTATTAGTTCTCTGTGGATGACTTAAGTTTCAGCTTCGAAGATGAAGAATAATTAACAAGAATGTGATGAGACGCTGTAGCAACTGACACAACTAAGCAACTGAGTTTTACTACAATTTTTTTTTCCTTTGTAATTAAGCTTTTAAAAAGCCTTCTGAGAATGTCAGAATTTAAACGATACTTTTGTCATTTAAACTCCTGGAGGACAAAACAATTATAAGCTACACATTTAAAGTTTCTTATCAAACTTTTCAACATACCTAAAGAAGATAAATGCTCTGTAATAAATTCTCTCTATATCTTTGCCAAAAGGTGAGCAGTTAATAAATATCTGTTGAATGGATGAGTGATCTAACAAATGAGAGGAGAAGTAACATTTTTATGTTACTAAGAACTTTGCAAACTAGGAGTCAATTTAAAGAAAAGTCTTTGGATTTTACATATTTTTTTCCAATTTCTTGATGTTATGGATAATAATGGATAAATATTTATAGACATTTTGGGGATAAAATCCCACAAAATAAAACCACACGAAAAAATTTTTTTTTCTATTCAATATATACATGCATGTGTCTGTGTGTGTGTATCTTACCCAGGCCATAGTGGGACCATTATTGTTTTCATAGCAACGGTAATTTTTTTGAAAGCTGAAAAAAATGCCAGAAGGAAAGAGCACATGAGGAGACAATAATTTTTCAAAGCCTTGGCTCAGACCTTCCAGAATGCTGGGTGGCATATTCACTGCATGATTCGTTTGAATAAGGGACAATTAACAGAACATTCACAAGAAAGTTGCTCAAAGGTTTACCAGCTAAATGGATTTAGAGTTTTACAGCTTCTGTCTACTCCAACAGCACTTTTCTTCCAGTCTGGGTAGGGTTGTTAGGGAGTAGTGAGTCTGAACACTGGAGCAAAATTAAAACTAAACAATAGCCAAACAGTGAAGTAAGGAAGTGTAGTGTTAAAGAGTCTCCCATGTTTGATTTCCACACCGTATGGAATGGAATGTCCTCAGGAGAAGCCTTCACTTCCCTGCATTAAGTCTATACTTGCTTCCTGGGAAGGAGTTCTTGACCATCTATCTGCACAGCAGTGTGATTTTGTTAATGTGTTGTTTTTCCCAGGGCCACAAAAGTTGTGTGTTATCTCTAACTATGGAGTGATTGGCATTGTCCTCTATTTATACAGTCAATCCTCTTTATTCACAGAGTTCACATTTGAGAACTTGTCTCCTTGCTACCATTTATTTATCACCCCCAAATCAATACTCGTGGTGTCTTTGAGGTCACCTATGGGCATGTGCAGAGCAGTGAAAAATTTGAGTCATCTGACGCTCATGTTCCCAGCTGTTCTCTACCTTCTTGTTTCAGCTCTGATACTTGTTTCAGTTGTGCTTTCTGTGGTCTCTTTAGCTTTCCACATTTTTGTCCTTTACTTTGGTGATTTTGCTGTTTAAAACGTCTCCCAGGCACGGTGCTGAGGTACTGTCTAGTGTTCCTGAGTTCAAGAAGGCCGTGATGATAAGCTGTGATCAGGCTGAGTTGTAGTGCTGTTGGCCGTGAGTTCAGTGTTAACGAATCAACCGAAAAACCAAACCAAACTCCTTGGCATCGAGTCAATTCCAAGTCATAGTGACCCTATAGAACAGAGTAGAACTGCCCATAGGGTTTCCAAGGAGAGATTAGTGGGTTCAAACTGCTGACCTTTTGGTTAGCAGCTGTAGCTCTTGACCACTGTACCACCAGGACTCCACTGAATAAACAATAGATATTAAATAAGAAGCCCGAGGCCTCTTACCCTCTGAACTTCTGGATTGAGTATGACTGCTGGCCTGCCTTCTCCATTTGACCAGGTGAAGGATGGTTTTTGGCCTTCACAAGCTGCATCAGAATAGATTACAAATGGCGCTATGGAAGGAGAGGGTGGCCTTGCTGCTTCTTGTGTTTGGTCTACACTGTCTCCAGGGAGGCCCAGAGCTGTGCTACCAACATTTGGTGAAATGAGATGTAGGCGCTGACCCAGCTGTTCCATGCTGTGTATTGAAAATGGAAGGTTTGATGGTCTGCACCCTGTTTACCAGGTCACACAGAAGGGTTTTGACTACATGACCACTGAGGTATAAACGATCTCCCAGTAAATGTATGCTTCCACTTCCTAGAAATGGAACTATCACTAATATGCCTTGGTGGCTCTTTCTGTGAACCCTGTTTTTAATATATGGGATATAGTGGTTGAAATGACTGATTAGGACCTTTATTTGGTCTATTGTAAACAAGAAAGTTATTTCAGGGCCATTAGAGGACTTCATTGGAGTACCTGGGTGGAGCAAGTGGTTAAGGCACTTGGCTGCTAATTGAAAGGTTGGTGGTTCAAGTCCACCTGGAGATGCTTTGGAATAAAGGCCTAGCAATCTATGTCTGAAAAACAAGCCATTGAAAATCCCATGGAGTGTATTTGTATTCTGACATACCTGGGGTTGCCATGAGTTGGTGTCAATTCAATAGCAACTGGTTAGGAAAGAAATAAAGCAAAACAAAATTCATTGCCATAGAGTGGATTCCAACTCACAGCAACCTTATGGGACTGTGTAGAACTACCCCCTAGGGTTTCCAAGGAGCAGCTGGTGGATTCCAACTGCTGATCTTTTGGTTAGCAGCTGATCTCTTAACCACTGTACCACCAGGAATTTCCTAAATCTTCTCATGTGATGCAAACTCAAAACATGTTATTTAAGAAGCCCATCATGTTATAGTGTAGAGAGAAAGGGCGCATGTTTGCAACAAACCTTCAACCCCTTCACAACGCTCTGATTTCACTCATGAAATGAAAATGTCGTTATACAACATCGCACAGATTACCAAATGCCTCATTTCTAGTACAGACAGCATTGAAGACTGAATGCAGTGTGCACTTTATTTTGGTCCCACATTTTTTCAAACCCGCAGCGTTCTTCTATTTACGGCTTTGCTTGTCTGTTCATGAAAAAAAAAAAAGCTGTCCACCTGTGAATTCAAGGAGGTGCATGGACCCTAGTAGGAAGGCTGGCACATTGTGATTTCCCATCAGTCATTTTAGGTTGAGCAGTTAAACATGTCAGGAGCACTGGTGGTGCAACAGTTAAGCGCTCGGCTGTTAATTGAAAGGCTGGCAGTTCAAACCTACCCAGCAACTCCACAAAAGATGTGGCGATCCGCTTAAAGATTACAGCCTAGAAAACCCGTGGGGCAGTTCTGCTCTGTCACATGGGGTTGCCATGAGTAGAAACCAACTCGACGGCACCCAATAACAGTTAAACATGTGCTGGAATGGGGGCCATGTTCAGTTGTTTTATCAGTAAAACTGAAAGTAGATTTACACTGTTTGTATCTGTTCGTCTATCTAAAGATGACCCCAAGACATAGGCAACTGCGCCTTACTGCTGCAAAACCAGCCTTGAGCATTCCCCTTTGTTATGGATTGAATTGTGTCCCCAGAAATGTATATCAACTTGGCTAGGCCATGATTCCCAGTATTGTGTGATTGTCCACCATTTTGTCATTGGATGTGATTATCCGATACATTGAAAATCCTACCTCTATGATATTAATGAGGCAGAATTAGAGGCAGTTATGTTGATGAGTCAGGACCTAATCTATAAGATTAGGTTTTGTCTTAAGTCAACCTCTTTTGACATATAAGAGAGAGAAGTGAGCAGAGAGACGGGGGACCTCATGCCACCAGGAAACAAGAGCCAGGAGAATTGTGCGTCCTTTAGACCTGGGGTCCCTGCACGGAGAAGATCCTCGATTGGGGAAGATTGATGACAAGGACCTTCTGACAGAGAGAGAAAGAAAAGCTTCTCCTGGAGCTGGCAACCTGAATTCAGATTGCTAGCCTCCTAGACTGTGAGAGAAAAAATTTCTCTTTGTTAAAGCCATCCCTTGTGGTATTTCTGTTATAGCAGCACTAGATAACTAAGACACCCTCTGTCTATCAGGGGCTGGCAACTTTTTTTGTAAAGGGCCAGGTAGTAAGTATTTTAGGCTTTATGGGCCTAAAACTATTCAACTCTCCCTTTGTAGCACAAAGCAGTCATAGCCAAAATGTAAACAAATGAGTACGACCATGTTCCAATGAAACTTTATTTACAAAACAGGTAGAGAGCTAGGCTTGTTCTACTGGCCTGAGTTTGCCAACACCTATTCTATACATCCTGTATATTGCAGCACAGAAATCCTGAAATTCCACAGGATTAAACCAAACTAAGGGATCCCTGGTGGCACAGTTTTTAGGCTCTTGGCTGCTCACCCAAAGATCAGCAGTTAGAACTCACCCAGCAGCTTTGCAGGAGAAAGACCTGGCAATCTGTTCCTGTAAAGATTACAGCTTAGGAACCAATATGGAGCAGTTCAAGCCTGTCTACTCTGTCACATGGGG
>NW_004444119.1:103027-103943 GCF_000243295.1 Trichechus manatus latirostris | reverse complement strand
CTTCTGACAACATGTCCAGAGTATGTGAGACCAAGTCTTGCCATCCTCGCTTCTAAGGAGCATTCTGGCTGTACTTCTTCCAAGACAGATTTGTTCCTTCTTCTGTCACTCTGTGGTATATTCAATATTCTTCACTAACACCATCATTTAAAGGCATCAATTCTTCTTTGGTCTTCCTTATTCATTGCCTAGCTTTCACATGCATATGAGATGATTGAAAACACCACGGCTTGGGTCAGGTGCACCTTAGTCCTTAAAGTGACATCTTTGGTTTTTAACACTTTAAAGAGGTCTTTTGCAGATTTGCCCAATGCAATGTGTCATTTGATTTCTTGACTACCCCTTCCTTGGGCGTTGATTGTGGATCCAAGTAAAATGAAATCTGGACAACTTCAGTCTTGTCTCTGTTTATCTTCTACATGACCATAGCACAATTAGCGCACTTGGGAAATATAACATTGATTTGCATTTTAATTTAATATTTAGTTCATATTCAAATTATCTCAATGGTCTCAAGCATGTCATGTCTGAACATGTGTGTCTGTGAGTGTATGTGTGTGGTATATGTGTGTGTGACTGTGTAAGAGAATAAGTGTGCATGTGTATGGTGTGTCTGTGTGTGGTGTGTGTTTTGTATGTGTGTGATATGTGTACTGTGTATCTGTGTAGGTAGATGTGTGTGGTGTGTATGTGGAACTGTGTGGTGAATATGTATGGTATATGTGTATGTGTGGGTGGTATATGAGAGTGTGTGTATAAGTGTGTGTGCTGTGTGTATGTGCAGGTGTATACATATGGTGTGTGTGTGTGAGAGTGAGAGAGTATTTGAGAGTGTGTGTGTGGTGTGTATCTGTGTTATTTTTGTTTGGGACCCAGAATCCAATCAAAGATGGTACGTTGCATTCAAAGGCCCTGT
>NW_004444119.1:93020-94560 GCF_000243295.1 Trichechus manatus latirostris | reverse complement strand
ACCACCCACTTGTAATTTTAAATAAACTCTTTACTTCTGATTCCATCAAATGTATCCAGTAACTCTTGACATCTAGAAATTAAAATGATGAAATTAGCTTCTCAGACACTTTATTCTTCCTGTATTCTCCCTCTTTCCCCCTGTCTAAGTTCTATCACTTATACCCTTTATTTTAAAAAAAAATGTATTAGGTTCTTAATATTTGCAATTTTTTAGTAATGATGCACTTTGGTTATAAACTCCACTTCTTAAAATGGAAAATCAATAATGGCATAAATACTATTATAAATATGAAAAAAGTGTTTTACTATTGAACCATGTGATGCCATAGGAACTTTGGAGAAGGATATGTACTTACGCCTTGACAAACAAGAGTCGTTCTAGAATGTTTCAAGTGTTAAGGCCAAAAGCACTCTCTCTCTCTTTCCCCCCAGCCTTCCATCAATTGCCCCAAATCACAACATTTCATCATGTTTCCATTACCTATGGGCCATAATTTTTTTATAAAAAACTTTTGGGTGTTTTCCATAATTTTCTAATTATTTTTCTATTTACTTGAAAAGGTAAATGTAAATAAAGGTATCCACTTTTTTAAAAATCGATCTATTGCTCAAATTGTTTAATTTGAAATAATTACTGAACTGTGGTCCAAAAGATTTTTTTTTTTTTTTTAATGACCTTTTTGGTTAAGGCTTCTGTTTCTTAGATCTCATGTCTACCTACTACGTGGATTTTGTTTGCCGGGGGGAGGTCTTAGTATGTACTGAAGTTTTTGTTTCCAAATGGAAAAGAGAAGTTATACAGGATCTCTTATGTATAAAATTGACTTTATTTGGCCTGTAAGATAGCTTAGCTGGACATTTAAAATTGTCATTTACAAATCATGTTCCCCCATAATCTTAAAAAAGATGTCCACCCTGAAGTCTTCTAAAAACCAAATAATAATTTAGCTTAACTAGTAAAGAATGTCTGCCTTGAACATTGGGCTCTTTTAAGAACTATCTATATGGGATCAAACTGACAACAGCAACTCAAAAGATTAGAAAGGAAACTTAGGGGACAGTGAGTTCATCTTAAAGGGGAGAAAAAACTTGAAAAACAAGGATGAGAATGATTGCATAGCTGGAAGAACGTAATAATTGTCACTGAATTGTACGTGTAGAAACTGTTGGATTAGTATATGTTCTTCTGTGTATATCTTCAACAACAACAAAAATAAAAGAAATTATGAAAAAAATGTCCATTTCATTTTAAAATTTCCACAGTATAGTTTTCTTCTACCTTGGACTTTGTCTTTCCAGAATAAATGATATTAGAAAAAATATGCATTGCGAATACATAGGTAAGGACGTTAAGGGAGTACCACTGACCTGGGTAAGTTCATTTAAGATCTCTTCTAAAATCTGACTCATTTTCTTCTTTTAGTTTATTTTTTCCCCTTTCTATTTCCTCACCAAATTGCCACCCTGAATTCTCTAACAGCTAACATACATCAACTTGTCTAAAATCAAAGTAAATAATTTATATTACTTTCAAGGAA
>NW_004444119.1:84961-92021 GCF_000243295.1 Trichechus manatus latirostris | reverse complement strand
TAGACATACATGTTTTTTAGTAGCTTACATATTTAAAAAGAATCTTGAATCTACTTGGTTTGTTATGTGAGGCTATAGAGCAAAGTATGCAATCTGCATTGATTCTTCAGATTAATACAGAACTTAAAATGACTCCCCACCTCCACCACTCCCTGCTAAGAATGATGCTCCAAAGTATCATTTATTAAAAAGAAAAACATAATGCATTGAACAAAATACTGAGTCATCATCCTGTCATACAGAAAGCTCTCAGCTCCAAGTGTATGTAATGATTTATAACTTCCATGCAAAATAACAATAATGACATCCTGAGTGCATAATTTTGTCATCTTTAAGCCTCTTTTAAACACCTTTAGACATTATTCAGCTTTCTTTCAGTCAAAAACAGACTTAAAAAGAGTCTTTTCTCCCTCATTCTCATTTTTTCTCTATTATTTCCCAGTAGCCATTTTCAAGTAAGTGTCAAAAACGAAATCAAATGGTAAGGGAGACTGTATTTATTCACACAGTTTTTACTGAACAAAAGCTGTTGCATAAAAGAAATAGAGTTTGGTTTAATATTTCGCCTCCCACCAGCCCAGGAAAATGTGATAATAGCATTGTTTGCAGTTCTCAGCTTCAGCGTAGGGCCATAAACCCAGAAGATATGCAAGATACTTCATAGGTGTTCAGTGATGTCTTTAGAGAGGTGCAGGGGTGTGCAGATCACACCTAGTGACACTGTCAGGGAGTGACACCAAAATGACTGTCTATAAAATTTTTGTGCAGTGTTTCAACAGAAATTTATTATTTTTAATACAAATATCCCTGTAGTTAGTTATAACAGCAATGACATTTTTCTTAAGCCCAGCTTGCATGTGTCGACATACCTACAAAGCTAAAATTCTATGCTAATTTACTTTTTGAACCTTCTAATGTGCTCCTGTCAGAGCTCTCATTATTACCCAATTACAATGATGCTTCACATCACGTGGTTTTGTCTGCTCGTGCTACAAGCACACAGCGTTGCTTTCATTGCTGCCGGCGTTTTTATAGTCCCTGATTTTGTCAAATTATCTGACGTTTTAGCCACAATAGTGTGGTAATTAGTATTTGTGAGCATCTATCAATAACTTTTTTGAGAATGAAGTCGTTATTAAAGGAAAAGAAGAAGTGATGTATGGGAATTATGATTTACGAGTAATAGTACAAAAAACATTACTAAGGATTCTGTATGGTCTGGTATGGGAGGAGGTCTACGGGGGGGCATGACAACATGAGTTGCCACACTGGGTGACACCAACCCTAGTGACACCACTGATGGTGTGTGAGAAGATCAACAGTTGTATTTATACTTAATATTTATCTGAAAGTAGGCAGCACATTGCACTTTATAACTGTGCACGGGTGGTAGCATCTCCTCCTGGTGTCACACCTCACGGAGAAGTCTGAGAGAAGGCTGCGTGCACACCCTGCTCGCTCTCGCTTCCATAAGATTGCCACGGCTTCAGGTTTCTGCTTAAGTGGATTTAAGAGGTTTCAACCTTAAATTATCAACCAAATTATCTTTAAAAAGATACAAATGTCTTAAAAGATTCCTGCTGTGAACTGAATCTGTGAACTGAATCGGTTTACCAGATTACAGACACACACATACACATAATCTAGTCAAAATTTAATTGGGATTACAGTGAATCTCCAAATCAATTTAGAGAAAATTGACACATTTGTTATCATCAGTCCATGAACATGATATATCCTACCATTTATTTAGGACTTTTAAATTATTTTAAATACTATTGGATCTATTCAGTATATTCACTATATGTATATTTTATTAGACTTATTTTTTAAAAAAGGGACTTCTTTAATTTTATACAGGCTAGCAAATAGAAAACTTTCATCAAACTTTATTCTTAATGGTGAAATGTTAGAAGTTGTCTCTTTGAGATTGGAAACAAGTTGATAGCTACTATCAATACTTCTATTCAATCTTACATTGGAAATCAGGCCAGTGCAATAAGGAGGGAGAGGGATAGAGAGAGAGGCAGAGAGATGAGAGATGATAGATAGACAGTCAGATCAACCAGCTGACCGACAGACAGATAGACAGATGATAGACTGGAAAGGGAAAACATCACTTTCCTTACTTACTAATAATAAGATTATCTACATAGAAAATTCAAAAGAATCCTCAGATAAATTATTACATCTAATAAGAGAGTTTAGCAAGGTTGGTGGAGGCAAACTTAATATGCAAAAAAATCTGCTCACTTTAAATGTATCAATATCAGTTAAAATTAAACATTTCTTTCATTCACTTTTAAAAAATGAATAGACTATTTTTTAGAGCAGTTCTGTAGTTTACAGAAAGTTGAACAGATAGTATAGAGATCCCACTTACCCTCTCCCTCTGCTCACAGTTGCCCTTTTATTAACATCTTGCCTCCATGTGGTACATTTGTTACAATGGATGAACCAATATTGATACATCGTTATTAACTAAAGCCCATAGTTTCCATCAGGGTTCACTCTGTGTTGTGCAGTCCTATGGGTTTTGACAAATGCATAATGTCATTGTCTACCATCACAGTACAGTATCATACAGAATTGTTTCACTGCTCTAAAAATGCTCTGTGCTCCACTTATTCACCTCCCCTCCCTGAACCCCTGGCACCCACTGATCTTTTCATTGTTCTTATAGTTTTGCATTTTCTAGAATGTCATATAGTTCGGTCATACAATATGTGACCTTCTCAGATGGTTTCTTTCACTTAGCAATATGCATTTGAGCTTCCGCCATGTCTTTCTGTGGCTTGAAAGATCGTTTCTTTTTATCACTAAATAATACCCCATTGCATGGAGTACCACAGTTTGTTTATCCATTTACCTTCTGAAGACATCTTTGTTGTTTTAATTTGGGGCAATTATGACTAAAGCTGCTGTAAGCATTTGTGTACAGGTTTTTATGTGGACATATGTTTTCAACTTACTTGGGTAAACATTTAGGAGAGTGACTAGAGAATTGTATGGTTAGCTTATGTTTAATTTTGTAATAAGCTGCCAGCCTGTCTTTCAAAGTGGCTGTGCATTTTGCACTCCCACCAGCAATGAATGAGAGTTTCTGTTGCTCCACATTCTCACCAACATTTGGTATTGTCAACTTTTTATTTTAGCCATCTTAATAGGATAAGGGCACTATGAGTTGAAATTTGTTTGACGGCACACAACAAGAGAATTGTTGTGGTATCTCATTGTTGTTTTGAAAATAAACATTTTAAAATACGCTATTTATAATGACATCAAAATATCAAATGTTTCAGAAATTCGTGCACACGTGCACCAGGAGACAAGTGAAACCCATCTATGGCAGCATTGTACATCGTAATTCCAAAGAGAAGTCAACCCAAATATATATCAAGAGTAAAATGGATAAATTATAGGATGTTCATTTAGAAGAAAACTATGTAGCAGTACGAATGAAAGAATTACAGCTCTCTGCACAAACACTGATAAATCAGAAGACATGAGCTTGAGAGAAAGGGAAGAAACTATGATAAACTGTAAGCCTCAATTTATCTAAGTTCACAAATGGGAAAAAAAGGACACACTATATTGTTTCCTGTGGTAAACTTTGGAGAGAAGAGAGGAGGCCTGTGGGTATTTGGGGGGACTAGAGATGTATTGGAGTTCCTGGGTGGTGCAAACAGTGAATGCACTTGGCTGCTAACCGAAAGCTTGGAGGTTTGAGTCCACCCAGAGGCACCCTGAAAGAAAGACCTGGCAATCTACTTCTGAAAAATCAGACATTGAAAACCCTCTGGAGCACAGTTCTATTCTTTCACACATGGGGTTGTCATGAGTTGGAGTCCACTTAGTGGCAACTCGTACTAGTAGAAATGTTTTATTTCTTGAGCTGAGTAGCTATTGCACAGATTTTACTTTGTGATAACCTGTTAAGCTGTACGTGTGTGGCAAGCTATTGCTGCAAAGAACTTGAAATCAGAAGAGCACGAAGTGCAATGAGTTATGGCTGTGGTGCTGAAAATCTTTTGTTCTGCAGAGGTTAACTGGCTTATTCATCACTTAGTAAAGAGCTGTCAAATTTAAAGAGCGGTAATGCATTTTCTTTCACAAAAAAAATAAAAACTTTCTAATCTGTTAACCTGTTTTATGAGGGTGAGTGACTGCCAGTATTATGCTACATAGTAGACTTTTTTAAAAAAAATTCATATGTCTCTTCATAGTAAAGATTACATTTTAACTGTGAGTGCAAAAAATACCTAAATTTTGAAAGAAACGCATGCTGTGGGGAAAGCACTTTGACAATAGATACTTGGGAATGCTTTCATTATTAGGTAATTTCAATACCCAAAACGTTGTGAGAATACCACCTCTAAAGCATTATAAATTGGTTGACTAAAAATCATGGAAACATAATTTCCTAACCTGTTTACGCTTTGTCTAAGCAAAGAGATTCACTGAATTTTTCTTCCCATTTATTAGAAACAGCTTCTAGATGCTTTGTAAGAACAACTAGTTGTTATCAGAGTAGATGGACATGTGCTAGAAAATCCCAACAAGCTATTTGTATCATTGCTGCACAGGACTGAAGTATCTGTCATGGTGTGAAAACTACAGCCAAGGCATTTTTTTTTTTTTTTTTTAATTTTTGGACCTAGTGATTTGGAAAGATACCTCTTTCAGTCATGACTGTCATCTGATCAAGTAGTGGAACAAATGGAATTCAGAACATGTGTTTCAAGCCTCTAAACCCGAAGGTGTTAGACTAAGGCTTTCAAAAGTAATGAAGCATATCCAATCACTTTGTTCTCTGAGAAGTCTGTATCAAAAATGTTGACATGAGCAAAAAGTTTTGTAGTGTTTTAATTTGAAAACATGGTTTTAATAACAATGAGTGATAGGACTCAGTGACGTGTTAATGGCTTTCAAAGCTTTGTGTATAACTGTGTATGAAGGTTTCTTCTTCTACCAACAAGGAATGTATCCTAATAAAGGAATCCCAATTTTCCCCAACGACAGTGGAGACTTTTCCAAGCTTCTGTGGCCAAAATGCTTTCCCATTGGCCAAGAGATTCTTTTTAAAATCTACCTTGGAGACTTCCTGCGCTCGCCACCACCACCCCAGTCCATCCCAGCACAGCACATAAACAGGAGCCTAATTCTAGCACAAGGAGTCCTGGTGGAACAATGGTTAAGCACTCTGCTGCTAACTGAAAGGTTGGAACCAGCCATTCCACAGACGAAAAGACCTGGCAATCTGCTCCTGTAGAGTTTGCAGCCTAGAAAACCCTGTGAGGCAGTTCTACTCTGTGCTAAAGGATTTCTATGAGTCCGAATCGAACTAATGGCACACAACAACAACAACTCCCACACATACACAATGCAGGGCAGAGAAATAGGAGGGTCACATCTCACTCTCTCTCTTTTTTTTTTTGTAAGAAGAATAGTTTTCATAAGAACTTTGTGTGTTTGTTTTTGTTTTTGTGAAGTATCACAACAGCAAGTGCACTTGGAGACCCGCATGCTCCATGAGGCAGATAGAAAGTTCTAGAGCCTGGAGAGGAGAGCAGAGACTGCCCCGGTTCCCTGTGGGATTGAGCTGAGCCTGGACTGCCCACTGGAGTCTCTGTGGCCTTAAGGCAAGGGCAGGGGGCTGAGCAAGGTCAGCTTGAACTCTCCCCACCCCAGTTTGTCCAGTGGCACCGGGATGGAGTGCTAGTGGGGAGTGGGAGCAGGCAGGAGCCTTCCCCAGACACCAGTCCTGCTGAGAGCTGGCTGTCTACTGGGCCAGTTGGACCAGACAGAAAGGACTATAAGCTGTATGGCTCAATTCATATAAATTCACAAACAGAAGGAAAGAAAAAGAAAGAGCACACTACATAGTTTCCTAGTGGTGAACTTCGGTGAGGAGAGAGGAAGTGCGCTGATATGGTGGGGTCCCTGCTGCACAGCCTGCTCTGAGGTGGTCAAATTTTTCCTGGAAGCTAGCATCTCAGAGGGAAGGAGGGCATGCTGGGAGCGATGGAGCTCCAAACTGAAGGTAACCAACGTAACCACGACGGTGGCTCGTGAATGTGGATGCCCATTACTGGAGACAGACTGTGGTCCAAAGCCTCCAGAATACTCTGAAGGGGCATGATTGCTTTTTTATTGCAATCTTGTGAAGGAAGGAGGCCTCATCCAGGAAACTGAGCTGCGTAACAACAAAGGTGTCATGTTTGAACAGTTTGACTGAAGACAGTCTTAATCAGACCTTTTACGTAACAATATATTCATGTATTCTTTAGTTTTTATGTCAAATGTGAATCCATTTTTCCTCATCACATCTCTTATTGTGAGATCAAAAGCCTGCCAGTGGAGCTTCAGTCCCGCATTTAAAATTGAGTTCAGTGCTTCTCAAACTCTCAGGTACAGATGACTCAACTGTGGATCTGAGGGAGCCAGGCGTGAGATTCGGCATATCTACCAAACTCCTAGGTGACCTCCCCACTGCGGGCCAGAGACCACAACTTACATATCAAGGGGTCGCGTTGATACTTTAGAAAGTGAGATTAGAGCTACTTATTTTTCAATGAAACTGAATGCTGATCCTTTGTAGTATAGTTGTGAAGTTGTGGTTATTTGTTATCCAGTGGGTGCCAACTCATGGTGACCTTGTGTATAACAGAATGAAACACTGCCCAGTCCTACACCATCTTCATGATCATTGGTGTTCTTAACACAAAGAAAGTGGCTAATTTCCATGGCAGTCATTTAGAGCTATGTACATTTTGGTTCTAATAGTTATTAAAATAACAGGGGTTATAAGAAGCTGCTATATAAAAATAAACGAGGCCCCTTTTTGTAAGACATTAGATTCTTAATGTTTGGAATAAGATTTGTTTTAATCGTTATGAGGCCATGGCAGAAAATCGTTATAAGCTTGCTAATATTGGTATTGACCTTTGCCATTATTGAAATGGGATCAATCCGCTAGCATTCGCCTTAGAATCTGAGTCGTGCCTAGCATCTGCATTTCCCACACAGACCTTTCTCTTTTGTTGTGGCTGCTGCTTCT
>NW_004444119.1:81830-82905 GCF_000243295.1 Trichechus manatus latirostris | reverse complement strand
GGCTCTAACTAAGGAGAAACCATCCTTGGTGATCACACTTAAAATGCATGTAGTGTAATATCCCCATAATCTTCGTTTTTACAAAGTAGCTGAATATTGCAATTAGTAGGAGAAAACCTGATTAAACTGGAATGGATGGTGTTCTTCTCTAGGAGGAAGGAATGCTCGTGGGCTTAAAAATGGCAACGTGGGCATCCCGCACTCTCTGTGTGGAGTATTTTTTGCGAAAGCACTGCAGGTTTTATTATCCAGGCTGAGTAGTAGTAAGCTATAAAGCCGGTGCCTCTTGAATGTTCTAGAAAGTTAATGTGAGTTGCCTTAAGCCTTCAAATCCCAGCTATTTTCCACCACAAAAGATAAAACTAGGAATCATAATTGCATTAGTGGCAATTCTTTCACTCTTTCACACATTGACCCTCATAACTGATGGGTGACCCACTTCATGATTAAAAGCACCGACCAAAGGTTTAAATGTACATTCTACTATTGTCCTAGTTCCCACACCAAGATGAGAAGGCTAAAACTGTGTCTCCAGCCCTATAGAACCACAAGACACACTGACAATCCTGAACATGAAAATCTACAGCCGAGATCAGAATGGCACTTAATCAATACAGACTTTATAGTTCCTATCACATTTATTGTCTGTATCATATTTTCACAGATCAATACTTTTCAGTCAGCAGTTTTTATTTGGACCCGAGCTTGGCGACATTGTGGTTAAGCGCTCGGCTGCTAATCGAAAGGTTGGTGGTTCGAACCCGTCTGGTTGCTCTGGGGGGGAGAGATGTGGTAGTCTGCTCCCAAAAAGATTATAGCCTTGGAAACCCTATGTGGCAGTTCTACTCTGTCCTATTGGGTCACTAAGAGTTGCAATCAACTCAACGGCACACAACCACAACTCTGCAAAATTCCACATATTATAGGGTAAAGGAACCTTGTAAGTTATGAGTTCTTCTCTCAAGCAGCTTATAGCTGGCCCTTTTGGAATCAGTTTCAGGAGAAAGCACACCATTAAAAGCATAGTTGTAGCAGAGAGAAAGCAGCTCTCAGATCTCCAGGGCCAGGCATGGAG
>NW_004444119.1:77260-79714 GCF_000243295.1 Trichechus manatus latirostris | reverse complement strand
GCTGGCCATGCCATAAAAATAAGGCAGCTATTTTGATTCACTTATCACTAAGGAAGTGAAGTCTGGTTTCTAGGCATGACTTGGTTGCCATGGCATCCTTGTTGAAGGCGATCTTGGTTATCAAGTTATGGTTCCATCTTCAATTAACACTATATGCTCATCTCTAACATTAGTTGCAGCAACACCTTGGTTTTCGATGAGGACCTCTGGTATTTATATTTTGTATTCACTTCTTTCCTCCCTCTTTTCAATTTGGGACTCCCTGTTCTTTAAAAACAGCAATAGTTTGGTCAAACTATCAAGCTATTTTCATGTACAAAAAAGCCTGCTTCTTATAATACATTTCCTAAACAATGGAGCTTCTAAAATCTTATCCTCATTTCCTGACAAATTCTTCAATTACAAACTACTCCCATGAGGTTCTTTCTAATTTTGAACCAGAGCTGCTAACTTTGTTCTAGTTCAAAACCCTGATGAGAATTTTCATTTCCACCCCAGGTATACTGAATCAGAATCTGCATTTTAACAAGATCCCCAGGTGATTCTTATGTATGATAAATTTTAAGAACCACTGCTCTATTAGTGGTTCTCAGAATTGGTCCCTAACCAGCACGATTAGCATGGCCTGAGAACTTGTTAGAAATGCAAATTCTCAGGAGGTGTTAGAACCAGAATAAATGGGTTTGAAGCCCTTTTTTGAACTCTGTGTGATGAGTAAGATTATTGAAAACACACAGGTATGGAAATGTCTTCTACTAGTTGTTCCTGTCTCCATGATCCTAAACATCTGAAAGATCAGAATCTTGTTCTCCACATGAATAAATAAATGCTTAGCAGTGCTTAAGGAAAACATCCAAAGCGCTGGCTGAATTTTTCCCAGTTCAAGGGAATAGCTCAGTCTTCAGTATGAAACAATGTATAGGCAGTTCCCAAGCTACAAAAGAGATCCCTTCCTAAGTCTGTCTTTAAGTCAAATTTGTAGGTAAGTCAGAACAGGTACACATAATTCTTATTTAGCATTAGTTAGTCAAGTATCTGTTTTAATATATAGTATATATTTTACCTTTCTAATCATACAAAACACTTAAAAAAAACACTTCCAAATATACTAAAACATCTTAAACATAATAAAAACATAACAAAAGAAAAAGAAAGAAGATCATGATTAAAGGTTAACACTTACTCTTGTTCCATTGATGCCTTGCATACCAAAAGGGGCATTTGAGAGGTAACACATTATGAGAGCATTAATAATTGGATGATGCAGGAGAAGGTGATGGAGAGATGGCTACTGTTGAAGATGATGGACCTGGTGCTGGAGAGTTTGATTCTGCTGCTGGAGAAGGGTATTTAATACTGGAGTCAATTTCTTGAAGTAGGCATCAAGGGAGGTTTGTACAGAGCTTTTGTTTTTCTCATCTTAAATGGCCTAGTAGTAGCTGAGGCCCTCAGTAACTTTATGGTAGACTTTGGTGAACATCTCTGTATTAGGATCTCGCTCCTCTAACTTTGCCATCCCTGTTTCAATGAGACAAGAGTCTTCAGTTAACTCTTTCACCAAAAACATTTTTGGCTCTGGAGTATTTAAGTCCTGGTCTTGTTCCTCGAATGCTATTATCTGCTGCTGTAGTTCCATAAGGTCTTCACTGGTTAGTTCTCTGGGATGGGAGTTGAGTAACTCCAGACATCGTTTTCACTGATGTCTAACTGCAGCTGATTACCAATGTCAACCACAGTTTGCCTGGCTTCCACAATGTCAACAGTTGTAAACCCCTGAAAAGCATGTGCAACTGGTGGCACAATTTGTTCCACACTCCTTTCATGTTTGACTACTTCACTTCATCCCAAGAATCAGCAATATTTTTGATGGCATCATAGATGTTATAATTCCTCCAGAACATCCTTAAGTTCATCACATCATCTTGGGTAGACCTAACTGCCTGTGAGAAGGTCTGCCGTAAATAATAGGCCTTAAAGGAGGCTGTAACTCTCTGATCCATTGGCTGAAGTAGTGATGTAGTGTTGGGGGCAGGGTAAAAATACGACCTTTACATTAGGGTGAGAGTCATCTAAAATGCTGGGATATCCGGGTGTGTTGTCAAGCACAAGGAGAATCTTGGAAGAAATTTTCTTGGCCAAGTAATACTGTTCAACAGCAGGGACAAAATGGTTCAAGAACTGATCTTCAAAGATGGTGATTGTAACCCAAGCCTTTGCATTTACCTTCCAAAAAATGGGAAGAGATGCCTTAATGTTAGAGCAAAGTGCCCTCAGATTTAGGGAGTGATACACAAGCAAAGGCTTGAGCTTATCCCTGGATGGGTTTACCCTCAAGCAATAACACTAGCCTATCCTTCGATGCCTTATGCCCTGGTGCATTTTTTTCCTTTTTTGAAATGTAGGTCCTTTCAGGCATTTTTTTTCCCAAAATAAGCCAATCTTGTCTACATTAAA
>NW_004444119.1:66439-76648 GCF_000243295.1 Trichechus manatus latirostris | reverse complement strand
AACATGACCTGACTTAAAAAGGCAGACAGCGTTCTTCTTCCTGGAGCCCATAAACCGCTGAAGCCGCACGATGTTTTTATGAGCGTCACAAAGTAGTGTGCGTGTTCCTTATTACGAACCATTATATTTAATTAACTCAAATTGTTAATACAATAGGCTTTATGGCAGTCTGTTCTTAAGTACGAGTTGATCATATGTTCTTAACGACTTGATCTGATGTACTTAACCTGGGGACTTACTGTACCCTGTTGGCGAATATGAAGTTGGCGAAATTTGACTTTAGGTTCTTTTTTCCTACCCTGTGTCCTAAAACCTCCCATCACACCTCCAAGTTTGTCCTCATTTACAACTTTGAATTGCTTAGAACCCTGCACACCATTAAAATTCCCATTTCTTATGCACCTTCTTGTATCAGTTTCTCTACTTGGTGCGGGGGAGGGCTTTCTGTATAACTCTGGCTATACGGAGGGATCAAGGAGAAAAGAGTTTATTCAAATCTTGCTAATCTCATGAAAAATTTGATTTGAACACTTATAAAATGTTAAGAAAAAGAGGGAAAAAACACCCTCTTTATTGGTGTATTAGGGAAAGGAGGATGCAGCCAGATGTGCCAGCTGTCAACCTCCCACCAACTCACCTTTCTCACCAGGGGAAGGTGAGGTCAGTCCAGGTGTCTCATGGGATAGAAAACGGTCATGTTCATGGCCCCTCAGACGGTTACGTGACTGCCGGGGGGAGGTCTGAGGCTCTGGGCTGCGTTTCAGGGATCATCCCTCCACAAGTATTGGCCAGCAACACCAGTTTCCACCTCATAAGCAGGACCCGGTCTGCTCTGTGGCTCCTCAGGACCCACCTCACAAGATTGTATCACTAAACGTTTAAAAGCTTTGTGTTCAATATTTGAGCCCCAAGCCTCCCCCTCAAAAAAAAAAAAAACCATTGCCCTCGAGTCGCATATAGCAACCCTATAGGACAGGGTAGAAAGGCCCCATAGGGTTTCCAAGGAGGGTCTGGTGGATTCGAACTACTAACCTTTTGATTAGGAGCTGTAGCACTTAACAACTACCCCACCTCAGGCATGATAATTGTCTGCTCCACGGCTGTTCTTGCTTAAGGAATGGAAGTTTAGTATTCCAACAATTTTTAACATGATTATTGCTGTCTTGGGGGCTAATATAAGATTCTTCTAACCTTTAAGCAAGGTAATCATCACAAAATTCTTCAGAAATTTCCCCAGACAGTAAGCATGATGTCAGTTTCCCAGACACAAAACCCAAGTCTCAGACATGTGTAAAGGAAACAAATATTTGAACTATCATCATTACCACGTTACTAATGAGGATAATTGAATGCTGAGAGGTTAAGATAGAAAAATTAAGGGACCAACGAAAGTCGGGCAGCTGTTGTTTTGGGAGCAGCACTGGAATTGAGACACTTCTTATGCCAGATCTGTGGTTTCCCTATGACGCTATGTATGGTAAAGGGAAATAAAAATACCATTTTCTATTAAGAAAAATTTTTTCCCATTTTTTTGCTTCAAATAGTCTTTCTTATACCAATACCAAACAAGGAATTGATTAAATCAGAGCCTTGTATACTTTCATATTTTTTACATTAACTATTGACAATACATCAGAAATTTATTTTGGTGTCTAATGCATCTTTTCGCCATCGATTTGAAATGCCACCGTTACCATACATCAAAAAGTTCTATATGCTTTTAAATATGCGTTCTATTTCTTAGTTTTCTATTCTCTTCCTTTAATTCGTCTGTCTGTTCTTAAACTGTAAAAGCATGTTGCTGTCGAGTCTATTCCAACTCATAGAAACGCTATAGGACAGGGCAGAACTGCATACAATTTCCAAGGAGCACCTGGTGGATTTGAACTGCTGACCTTACAGTTAGCAACCATAGCTTTTAACCACTACACCACCAGGGTTTCCCGTTCCTAAACTGGTACTGACATAAAGGTTATGGCTTTAAGATGTGCTTAATGCCTGAAAAAGCAGGGTTTTTTCTCACTAACTTTTTTTTCTGAAAACTCTCTTGATTATTGCTGCTCATATAATTTTCTAAGTGAAATGTGGAATGATTTTTTTGGTAAGTTGCAAACCTGTCATACTAATTTCCACTGGAATTGGACTTTATTTATAAACACATTTGAGAAGAGTTGATAAATTTTCAACCCTGAGTGTTCTCCACTCAGTGACAGTGCATATTTCTCAATTTTTCGGGTCTTCTTTTATATCATTCATGATGTTTTCCTCATATAGGTTCTGTACACTTTTTCTACTTCTATTCCTAGATTGGATTAAAAATACCAAACTGAGAGCCCTGGCCCTTTTTAAATGGAAATTTGAATCTCATTTATACTTATTGTTGTAATAAATACATTTGGTCTTCATTCTGAAAGTTTTAAAAATGCTCTTATTTTCTTTTTCTCCCATTGTCTATGAAGATAAATTATGGTTGCAAAACTGAAGGTTTAAGCAGGAGTATGGACAATTAGACTAATGTCTTAGGAAGGTCATTGGGCAGCAGTGTTTTCAGAAGGTGTTTAGTATAAATTGAAAAATAAGCTGGGGTCACTGGGCATACGTCTTTTGTATCAGCCCAGAGAGAAAACACAGAGAAGACAAATATTTAAGAGATATGTAAGAGGTAGATAAAATAACACCTAGACACAGAACTGACAGGTAAGCAGGGCTTGTAATTAGTTTGTTTGGTTCAAACCCCTGCTAAGAATTTTCGTTTCTAACAAGTTCCCAGGTGATGCTAATGTTGGTGGTTAGGGACCAATTCTGAGAACCACTAGTAGAGCAGTTGTTCTCAAAATTTATTACACGTAAGAATCACCTAGGAATCTTGTTAAAATGTAGATTCTGATTCAGCATATCTGGGTGGAAATGCAAATTCTCAGCAGAGATTCGAACCAGAACAAACCGGTTCAAAGCCCCATTTCGAAGCCCTGCAGGTCCAAAGCCAAAAAACCAAACCCATTGCTGATGAGTGGATTCTGACTCAGAGCAACCCTATAGGACAGAGTAGAACTGCCCCTTAGGGTTTCCAAGAAGAGGCTGGTGGATTCGAAATGTTGACCTTTTGGTTTGCAGGCAACTCTAATTTCTTTTTTTAATTTTATTGTGCCTTAGGTGAAAGTTTACAAAGCAAATTAGTTTCTAATTCAAAAATTTATACACAAATTGTATCATGACATTGGTTCCAGTCCCTGCAGTGTGTCAGCATTGTTCCCTGTTTCCATTCATCCAGTTTTCCTGCCCCTTCCTGCAATCTCGTCTTTGCTTTAGGGCAGGTGTTGCCCGTTTGGTCTCTCGTACTTGGCTAATCTAAGAAGCACGTTCCTCACATGTGTTATCGTTTGTTTTATAGGCGTATCTAATCTTTGGCTGGAAGGCAAACTTCAAGAGTTGCTTCAGTTCTGAATTAAAAGGGTGTCAGGGCTATAGTCTCAGGGATTTCTCCAATCTCTTTCAGACCAGTAAGTTTGGTCTTTTATGTGATTTGAATTTTGTTCTACATTTATCTCCTTCTCTGTCTGGGACCCTCTATTGTGATCTCTATCAGAGCAGTCAGTGGTGGTAGCCCGGCACCATCTAGTTCTTCTGGGCTCAGGCTGATGGAGGCAGAGGTTCATGTGGTCCGTTAGTCCTTTAGACTAATATTTTCCTTATGTCTTTAGTTTTCTTCATTCTCCTTTGTTCCAGATGGAATGGGACTAATAGATGTATCTTAGATGGTTGCTTGAAAGCTTTTAAGACCCCAGATGCTACTCACCTAAGTAAGATGTAGAACGTTTTCGTTATGAACTAAGTTGTGCCACTTGACCTAGATGTCCCCCAAGACAATGGTCCCCAGCCCTCAGCCCCAGTAACTTGGTCCCTAAAGGTGTTTGGATGTGTCTAGGCAGCTTCTATGATTCTACCCCCTTTGTGCTCTCTTATACATATATGAATATACATGCTGTACATACAAATATGTACATACAAATATCCACAGCCTAACTGATATATGTACATGGGTACACTCCTATATGCCCTGCTTCCCCTATTCAGCATACATATCTACCTATGTATCTGCTTAGAGTTGTTTTCACTGTGGCAGTTGTTCTGGTTTTTAAGAAAATGAAAGAGTGGTGACAGTTGATTGATTTTTTCCTTCTCCCCTTCGATTACGACCTAAATGACTTCAGCTGCTAACCTTTGTCAATCTTACAGTGTTGCAATTCGAGCCCACCGATAAAGTACTTTTACACCTGATGAAACTTTACTTTGCAATTGGAAGAAAATGAGATTTGAAGAAGAAATCAGAAAAAAAGAAGTAACTCTCAACCTGCCCTCTTTTTGTCTCCCCATTATTAATGCATTAATTCCGTGTGCAGTGTCCAGAGAAACGTACACGTAGCATGTAGATAAAAAATTTAGCAATTTTATTTAGATTTCAGTCTTATCTCTAATAACTTTATTTTAAGATTTAATTTCAATCTTAGATTAAAAATGCTTATAATATCCTCTTGTTTGATTAATTGCATCCTGGATATATGCCTCTTTGCTTCTGGAATCCTAGAGCAGATTCTGAAAGTGTCCTCTCTGGATTGCCTGTTGTACTACTTATCTTGGAAAAGTCACGGAAGTGCAGACATGGGGCATTTCTTTGGGTCAACTTCAGCAGATTCTCTGCCGTGGGGCCTGGAATCTGAATATTTAACCAGCTACCCAGGTGATTCTTATGCATATTAAATTTGAGACTCACTTCAACCTAAATGTCTTCATATCCATGGTCTTTCATTTCTCTTAATCACATAATTTGTTAATTAAAACGTAATAAGGTGAGAAAACTGACTCCTACAAGAGTCTCCTAGAAATTCTTCATGAAAGTGGCATAACTGGTCACCTCTTTAAAGTAACAATTTTATTTCTCTACCTGTAGGCTAGATAGAATTAACTGATAATTATTAGTTTATTAAATACTAAACTTTGTTATGAGCGTTTTGGAGAATTATGGACTTGTGGAATTTATGTTAACTTTACCTAAAGTAATTTGGTCTTTGTCCTTGATTTCTGAGAGATAACTCTAAATCGTTGGGATTTCCTGAGTAATAGAGGCGCCTTTGTTATCTGGAGGCATCTAGAACACACTGAGAGTTTATGCTAATGAGGTGATTCAGGTGGGGGCTGGCCAGGCAAGAAAGGCCACTTCATGACATCAGCCAGCCTTAGGGATGGGGGAGGCATGATGCAATCAATCAGGACTATGTAATGAAGCCCCAATAAAGCATCTGGACATGGAAGCTCCATGGACTTCCTGGTTGGTAAAAGACATCCATGCATGTGAGAGGGTAGCGTGTCCCTCTTTGAGACATGGAAGTTCCACGATGGGAACCCTCCCAGACCTCACCCTATGCATCTCCTCATTTGTATCCTATTAGCTGTAATAAAACAAAACAAAAAAACCAAACCCACTGCCGTTGAATCGATTCTGAGTCCTAGCAACACTATAGAACACAGTAGAACTGCCACATAGGGTTTCCAAGGCTGTAAATCTTTACAGAAGCAGACTGCCACATCTTTCTCCCATGGAGCAGCTGGTAGTTTTGAGCCGCCGACCTTTAGGTTAGCAGCCAAGTGCTTAACCACTGCACCACCAGGGCTCATTATTTGCTATAATAAAACTATGATAATAAATACAGGGCTTTCCAGAGTTCTATGAGTTGTTCCAGTGAATTGTCAAACCCAAAGGAGTAGTGGGAGCCAGCAGGTCAAAAGTGAGGGGGACTGTGCATACTGTATTGATAGTTTTGGAGGTCATTATTATATCACAGAACAGCAAAATGTTTGATAATTCTTGTGGTAAAACTCAATCCATCCAGACAATGTGAAAGTTATGAGAAAGCAGAAATCTGTGTTTTGTATTTTGGAGATATAGTCTCCTAAACAGAAAGATGGATGAAGTTTACTTTTTTTTAAAAAAAAAAAGAACAATAAACATTTATTGTCTTCCTAGTTTCTATGGAATTTGGGAGCTACTTGGCTCGGCAGTTGTGGCTGGCAGTTTCTCATGGAGTTCAGCTGGGTGTCAACCAGAGCTGCAGTCATCTGAAGGCTTGATCGGGACTGGAAGATCCACTTCCAATGTGGCTTTCTCACACGGCTGGCAAGCTGGTGCTGGATGTCGGTGGAGACCTCAGTTCCTCCCTTTGTGGGTCTCTCCAGAGAGCTGCTTAACTGTTCTCATGAGATGGCTGCTGGCCTCCCCAGAGCAAGTGACCCAAGAAACTAAGGCAGATGTTGCATGTCCTTTATGATCTAGCCTTGCAAATCACCCATTGTAACTTCCACCATAGTCTACTATTCGCATAGACCAGACCATTGTGGGGGAAAGCTACATAAGGGCATGAACGCCAGAAGGTCAGGATCATGGGGGTTACCTTGGAGACTGGCTGTACTTGTATGCAGAGTAACTCAAATATACATCATAGCTCACTAGCCTGTAACTACGAGATAAAATCATACAGCTTTTAAAGTTTACATTTTAAAATTTACTCAAATATACATCATATCTCACTAGCCTGTGACTACAAGATAAAATCATGCAACTTTCGAAGTTCACATTTTTAAATTTAAAAGGAATCCAGAGATGCGCTAATGCTGATGTAAATTCTTCATATTACTGATTAAAACAAAACTGAAACTCACTCGGAGAGGGAGTGATTTGTCCAAAGTCATACATGGTCAGTGGAATTGCTGGACATAGCAACGAGATCTCTTGGCTTCCAATAGAGGAGCTTTTCCCAAAATTATGTTTCACAATCCAAATTAGACTTTAATGCAGTAATTGATCTAAATTCTGTACTAGAAATCCCAGGAACAAGCAAGAGTAGGAAAAAAAAAAAGCCAATCTGGAATTCTATGGCTTATTAGATGTCAGGGTCCTGATATTCTGATCTCTGGTTTGCTGGTTTGGAAATACGATCCTGTTTTGTGCAGTGTGAGTTCATGTTTATGTTGAGGAGAAGGAGGTGAAGAGATATTTAAAGTGAACAATAGAAAGCTGCAGTTTGAGAGGCAGAATGAAAGTGCCCAGTCACAGTTCTATCCACGTTATGACAGAAAAATTTATACCAAACCCTAAGAACAAGCTTTCTTATTCTATTGTTATTAGTTGCCTTCAAGTCAGCTCAGACTCATGGTGGCCTTATATATGACAGAACAAAACATGCCATCTTCATGATCATTGGTATGTTTAAGATCAACAAAATAATGATGACTTAATAATTCTATGCAACCTTTCTCAAAACCTTTACATTTAGTTGAACACAATTGAAGACTATTGGTTCTAATTTAAAACACACACACACACATGCATACACAGTTGCTTTCTCTTTAGAGAATATGGTGCAATGGCCAACCTTAGAACTGGAAAATTAACTGTACTAATAAAAATGTATATCTACATCTATAAAAATAGGGATGAGTATTCAGTGTTTTAATAGTACTGAACAAGACAGTAGGTTCAGCAGCCAAAATATACCCAAGAACAGAAATGTAGGCTTTGATAGTGTCTCGATTTATAAATATAATTTATTATAGCAAAGCAAGATGAAAAAGAAAAGATTCTTTGGTATTAATAAGAAAAAGTGTTCATGAATATTTATGCCAAATTAGGCTACATATTTAGAAACATGAGAGTTGAGTATCTTCCTGTTTTTCAGCCTTCTTACTTCTGCTTGAGGTCTTATCGGTAATATTATTCTCTTAAAAAGCACTATTATTTTGCCTTCTTTTTATCATATGTAGTTTCATGCTATTTACTCGATGGTAGCTCTCTAAAGGTATTCGGAAACAGTACTCTAAAAAGAAAAAAATAAATAAGAATTTATATAATAATAATGGTAATAATACCTTGTCTTTATAGATCTTCATTGTTTCAAAAGCATTTTTACATATTTTGCATTTTGATATTTGCAATAACTTTGTGAGGTAGGCCAGATACACGTTATTATCTCCTTTTCCAGTAAAAGGAAGCTGGCATTAGATCAGCTTTCATAAATAACAAATTGCAGAAGCAAGATTTGAACTCAGATTTTATAACTTCAAGTCTACTGTCCTTTTTTTCTACAAAATTGGGAAAAAAAAGTATTATACATTTAACTGCAAAGGACCCAATGATAATTTGAATTGTAATCTGAATAATAATGCCAAGAGCTATAATTTATTACAACATAGGTAAATGCCAATGGCATAATTGTAATTTTAAAAAAATCATTATATAATAACTTTTAGAGGAAGTCCATAAAACTCCTTACAATACTGGCCCAAAGTAAAACTTGAAGTTCACCACATCAGTTGTGGCTCTATCTCAAGAGAGGAGGATATGTGTTACAGCAGACATTATTTAGCATTGTGATTTACCACTGTGATCATTGGCTTCTCAGATTTTAATGGAATGATGCCGTTTTCTTCCAAGTTGGAAGGAAATTCTGTTTCTTTGTATTTCAACAAAGACGTTTTCTGTTCCACAGTTGCCATATCCCTATCTCTAAAGAAACACTATCAACAAAACCAACAATAGCCTAGAGCGCTATCCCAAAGAGCTTGTTTCAGCTGTTACATTTGGTTGTTTGCTGCTGTTTTCATAACCTCCTCTGACCAAACTGAGCCAATTCTTCAAAGCCTGGTTGAAATCACATCCCTGCACAAAGCCTCACTTCTGTAAAGCCTTCCAGAGGTCACTTTTAGCCTCACTTCTCCCTCCTCTTATCTCAAACTCATTGCCAAGTTAGTCTTTCCTTAGAAACAACTCCACCTAAAATTGCCCCCCTGATCTCCCATACTTGGCCATGTTCCATCCCTTTCCCTGCTTTATTTTTCCAGGTGCTAATTACAATCTAAAATCGCCTGTGAAGCTGATAATGAAATCATCAGTTACTACGCTTGTTTCTGTCTCTTAATCTGAGATGAGAGACCCAGTTTGTCTTGCTCACTTTTGTACCCTTGAGTCTGGAGTTGTTCCTAGCGTGTGAGAGAAGCTCAATAATTATTTAGTGAATTAACTGATGACTTCTGTTAACTTTCCACATGGTCTCAATGCTCCTTCACGTCAAAGCCCATTGTTTCCTGTCTCTCTGATCCTCCATGTTGTCTAGCACTTACTGCTCAGTTAGTGTCCCTGAACGAGTTGAGGGGAAGATGGTGATGATCTGGGACCTGGAGGAGAATTGTGTTGTGAGTAGACTACTGTTCTTATTAGGGAAAAAGTATTCAAGTTCTAGTTTGGCTTCCTACTCTAAAGGAAGTGTTGCATGCGTTGAGTTTTCTCTCTCTTCTTCAGTTTCTGCCATCTTAAAAACTCACCTGTATGGTCTAATCTGGACTTCATAACAATCATGTGAGAGAGAAAGCCATTTGTTCACGTTAATGAGTATGATAGGTCAAATTATTACCAACGTGAAAAACAAAGAGACAGAAGACCAACAGATTGTGCTAAGCCAATTTTCTCATGTCTGCTGACTCATACTTCTCCACAGGCATCCCTTGAGCAGACAATTACTGGACCTGAGTAAGATTTTTAAATACGTGTTGCCAATTTCGGCATAGGTGTAGGGTTTTGAAAGTTTCGTCATCTCACTGATGATTAATCGTTGCTGACATCATTAAACCTGTTGCGGTCGAGTTGATTCCAACTCATAGCGACCCTATAGTACAAAGCAGAACTGCCCCAAGGCAGTAAATCTTTATATCTTTCTCCCGAGGAAGAGCTGGTGGGTTTGAACCACCAATCTATCAGTTAGCAGCTGAGTGCTTAACCACCGGGCCACTGGGGTTCCTTTCTGACATCATTAGGAAATTCTATTGCTTACTTTTTCCCTCTTTTTCGTTTATAAATGCCTTTCCTTTTCTGCTTGGATACGTCACATCATAATATCTACAAAAATGCAGGTTAAGTAATTCTGGGATATTTTGTTAGGTCAAATATTATTTTTCATATTTTGCTTTGTAACTTCCTTGCCTTTGGCTAAAACAGATTGAAATCCAGATGGGATTTTTTCAGTTCTCAAAGAGGTTTCATTAACTTTCTGGAAGTCCATTTTAACGGGACAGTTCTGTGTTTAAATAACAGCACTTCTGTTCCTGCCCCGCTGGAGTCACCAAGGCTCCATGACAGCCATTTCACTGGTGCGTCTCTTCCCA
>NW_004444119.1:63062-65461 GCF_000243295.1 Trichechus manatus latirostris | reverse complement strand
TAGTTGTCCAAAGAAAATTTGTGTTAATAGGATTATTGTTGTTAGTTGCAATCTTGCAATTGAGTCGACTCCAACTTATGGTGACCCCAAGAGTGCAGAGTAGAACTGCTCCACAGAGTGTTCAAGGCTGTGAGCTTTCAGAAGCAGATTGCTAGGCCTTTCTTCTGAGGCGCCTCTGGGCGAGATCGAACAATCAATCTTTCAGGTAGTAATTGTGTGTTTAACTGTTTGAGTCACCCCAGGACCCTGTTAGTATCAAGTCAATTCAGACTCACAGCAAAAAACTGCCCCATAGGGTTTCCTCGACTGTGAGTTGGAATGGGTGTTTTTTTTTTTTTTTTCTTTTTTTTAATCTTTACAGAAGCAGAGCTTCCACAGAGCAGCTGGTGTGTTCAAACAGCCGACCTTTCGGTTAACAGCCACGCGCTTTAACCACTACACAAGCAGAGCTCCTTTTGAGTCACTCAGGGAATCCCTTAAGAGGATTATAGTACTTAATGATTTCAAAGAGCCAGTGCTTAATCCTGCCTAAAACTCTGGAAAGATCTGTGGAATGAGCGTAGCTGCGAGAAGGGCAGATGGGAAGCCCTAGTTTCAGCCTTCTCGGGATTCTGTTCATTCTAACCCCAGTGGTCGGGAGTCCATAGCTTGTGAAACCCAGGCAGAGGGAGCATACGGAGGGACCCACCTATGCAGCGGTCTCCTCTTCAGAGAGAGGCATGTGAGGCATCACTGTCTTCTACGGTCTCCCACTGTAGTTACTGTGGTAACTTCCAGCCACCAATCCCACTGTCAGCATTGTATGCTGATTTTCCTGGTAAAACCTCTCAAATCTGTCCAAATTTTCTGAATCTACTTTGCATAGCTGACATGCTGTGTAAAGGCCCCAGCACCAAGTTTCTCTTGAGAAATTTCCATTTCCAAGTTTAAGACAGCACAGATCAGTAATTTTTTTGTTCTTGTTTCCCTCTGGCAGTCACACCTGCCTTGTCACGGAGATTTCCTTCCTTCTTCTCTCTTATTCTGGTCCCCTTCCCTCTGAACACCTACTCAAACTCATTATTTCTCTACAACTTTTGCTAAGAGACATTCGACCCAGGTAGACCTCTTCGTCCTTTCAGTCTGGCCTTTATGATCTAATTTTTCCCTCTCATCTCTCTCCAGCCACTCTCCAGTGAGTCACCCTTTCTCTTGGGACAACCTTCCTCCTCTTCTAGAGTAATAAACCATGTTGCTTTACTTTGTTTTCATCCACCTCCTGCTCCTGTTTTGCTGCTAAGACAGAAAGTTGATCTCAGACTTCTCCATTTCTACCTGAATCTCTGAGCAGCGCAGCTCCTGGGGGTCGAGTTTTCTAGGCACAGATGTCTAATGCCTCCATAACATTTGGTTTTGCAATTTCATTGAGCTGCTTCCTATCTGTCTTAGTCTCCCAGGGCTGCCAGTACAAAATACCATGAACTGGGTGGCTGAAAACAACAGATATTTATCCTGTCACAGTCTGGAGGCCAGAAGTTTGAAATTAAGGTATAAGCAGCAGGGCTGTGTTCTCTCTGAAGGCTCTAAGAGAGGGTCTTCTTTGCCTCTTCCAGCTTCTGGTGGCATCAGCCATTCCTTGGCTTGTTCCTTGGCATCACTCTAATCCCTACCTCCGTCTTCACATAACTGTCTCCTCTGTGTATGTCTCTGGGTCCTCTCCTCTTCTAATAAAGACACCATTCGTTGGATTTAGGGTCATCCTAAATCCAGGAATCCAGGACCATCTCATCTCAAGATCCTTAACAAATTACATCTGCAAAGACCCTGTTTCCAAATAAGGTCACATTCTGAGGCTCCAGGCAGACATGAATTTTGGGAGGGGCGGGACACTGTTTAACCCACTGCAGTATCCAACTCAAGAAGTTGGCATACTTAAATGAGAATAGGATTCTGAGAGGCTTACTGCTTGGTTTGCAATGAAGACTCCAAGAAGCTAATCCAGATAGGATATTTTCCCAAATGTTTGTTACATTTGCAAGTGGAAAAACATGATTTCATATTAAGGTGCCATGAGACTAATTGAAGAATGACCTCAAAAAAATCTCTAAAATGTCACTCTCTCCCCAAAGCCAGGAGTAATTTTAGTTAAAGTGGTGTTTGTTGCTATGAAAATGCTATTTCTTAATGGAAGATTTTTTTAATTTAAGGTAGAACCATTTATGATTATTTTTAATTAATTAACTTATTTTCAATGAGGCTCACAATTGAATAATGATGAGACTTACAAAAAAAGAAAGAAATATCTCTTTTGAGGCAAGAGATGGTTGGATTCATTTTTGACAATTCAGAAATTCAGAGTTTGAGCAATTAGTGGATAAGTTATGAATTCTGTTTTGCAAAACTCTTATAATTAAAGTTCT
>NW_004444119.1:60581-62071 GCF_000243295.1 Trichechus manatus latirostris | reverse complement strand
TTCCTTTTCAAACAAGAATTTCAAACAAGGGTTAGGGTTAGGGTTAGGGTTAGGGTTAGGGTTAGGGTTAGGGTTGGGGTTTGTGTCTTTCTAACATCAAAACAAAAGGTGATTTCCTATGTATTCTATTCAAATTGTGTTGCTAGTCAGAACAGAAGTGTTATATAGAAATATAGACGAAACTGGGATCAGTATCACATACTTTTTCAGGTCTCTCATATCATCAGTGTCCTCATTTCCTATGTTCTCTAGACGCATAATAAAATATTTACTGCTGCATCAACTACAACGATTTTACAAACTTCTTACTTCAAACTGCTTACTCAGTTTGGAGTTTAGTGTCCCTATCTATTTAGATATATCTTCTATTGACTTCTACGGTTCTAGCCAAACTCCTTCTAGTATATAAACCTATATTTACATCTACTCACATATGCCTGTGGTTCTGCCTTTTCAGTCCTCCACATTCTTGCAACTGTGATGAGAGTCTACCTTACCATCAGCGAAAATTTGTGTTAATTCTAAGGTCCCATCAATGAATTAGTTCCTCCATAAAGCAGATCTTGTAATCATCCTTTTCTAATTTTTAGTTTCTTCCTACTCTTTTGTATATGTCATACACGGCAATCATTCACTTGATTGTTGTTTTAGAACTGATCTCCAGCTGCTATATCTACCTACCTACCAACTATCTACCTATCTACCTACCAACTACCTACCTACCAACCACCTACCTACCTACCTATCTATATATCATCTCTTCAATTAGTTTTTAACTCTTTGAGAGAGCCATTTTTCTCCGAGCCTGTTTTATTCTATTCCTATTTTATTCCCCATAGTTCTCTGTACCATAAATGTACAAAATAGACAGCTAATGAATGTTACATGAATAAAATTTTAAGTAGAAAATGTAAGATTTCCCTTCAATATGTTCTCATCTTCTTTTTATTTAGTGTCCTGCCAAAAGGGATAGATGTAAATATCTTTGCAATATATAAAAAACAAAGTAAAGATATGATAAACCTGGAATTCCAAATCATGAGGAATGGGATGGTAGTAGGGGTGTTCTAATTAAACATATGTTATTTTCAAAGATCTAAGTTTTATTTTGAGTGTTGATTTACTAGGTGCTTATGGCATATTGAAAATAATTAAGTAAATAAATACCGTAGCCTATTAATGGTCCAGTGATGAAAGTGCTTAATGAACTGAAGGTTGTGAGATTAAAACAATAACAACAACAACAAATGTGACATAATTAACCATATTTTGATTTACGTCCATCATGAATTTTAGCAGCAAATGTATACATACTTAAAGCTCTTTTGATATTTTATAGGAAACCGGTTTCTATTTACTCTGAATTATCTAAGTACTTCATTCAATTTGGGTAAATAAACTAAGTTGGCAATAATTTTACTCTGCCCAACTTAGTGGCATAAAAAGGCAAACACAATTTTATTAATATTCTAAATAATTGGTGTAAATCA
>NW_004444119.1:37833-54676 GCF_000243295.1 Trichechus manatus latirostris | reverse complement strand
ATTTTCTCTTCATCTGTCAGATGTTTAGACTTTGTTTATGGTGGGTTTTGCCATGGAATTAGTTTTCATTTTTATGTCATCAAAGTTACCAGCCTTTTCTTTTACTGAATTGTGATTTACAGTCATAATGAGAAAGCCTATCTCTACACCCAGGTTAAGAGTTAATTCATCTATGTTTTCTTGTCTTCTTGCGTGCTTTGTTTTTTGAATTTAGATTCCTCATCCATGCTGAGTTTATTTTTATGAATAATAAGGAGTACGGATAATTTTATCTGTACACAGTTGCCTGAGTACGATTTATATAAATGTTCATCTTTGCAGGAGTAATTTCAGATTCCACATTTATCATATACTAAATTTTTGCATGTCCTTGAGTCAATTTGGGGGCTTTTAAAAAAAAATTCCACTGGCCTGCGTGTTCATTCACAAACTAAGGACACTTTACTTTTATTACCCAGTCTTTATGTCTGGTAGGCAGTCACTTCATGGAGGGTGTTTGGTTTTTTTTTTTATCTTCTCTGGTTGTTTTTCCATATGAACTTTAGTATCAACTTGTCTACATAACAAAGTTCTTTGGTAGATTCACTGGGAATGCATTCAGTTTATAAATTATCTTAGCGAGAATGGAACTTTTTGATGGTGACTCTTCCTATCTATGGGCAAAGAGTATCTTTCCAATTTTTAGGGTACTTTGAAGTTTCCCCCGTGCATGTTCTGTGCATTTGTTGTCAAGTTTACTTCTAGGTATTTAATCTTCTGTGATGTTCTTGTAGCGGACCCTTATCTGCCATTGTATACTATCACTGGTTTCTGTTTCTGTTACTATAAGCTATTGATTTCAGGGTGCTAATTTTATAACCTGCTACCTTCCTGAATTCTTTTATATTGTTTGAGTTAGTTTTATCAATATCATGTAATATTTAAGCATAAACACAAAACTAATCTCAACAAGGGGAAAAGAAAAATCACATTCCGCTACTGTTTCCATTCAGATCTATATGTATGTTATAGCATTTACAGCTTACCAAAATGTGAAATGTATTATGTCATCTTATTTTTCACATTTACATTTTTCTTGCACTCATTTAAATGGCATTACCTATTTAGATTCACAGTGATGTATTGCATCCTTAACTCTGTGTAATCCTGTCAGTATTATAAGCTAAGAACTTCAATTAAATATTTCTTGTTAATGTTTGACCTGACATTTTGTAACCACCATATATAAATATAACTCATTTTGCATCTGCCTTTTGTTTTTCAAAAATTCTAAGTTTTGCTATTCACAATATTACTTAAAAGTTTATACCTTTAGTACTTTCCTGGTAGTAGAAATTAAATATAGTAATCCCTAAAATCTAAAATATATATTAGAACATAAAGATGGTACCACAACATTGAGGGACTGTGCAATTGGCAATTTCTTTTGTAGATACTGTATAAAAGCATGGAGCCTGGTGGTTAAGAGCTCGGCTGCTAACCAAGTGGTTGGCAGTTCGAATCTACCAGGCGCTCCTTGGAAATCCTATGGGGCAGTTCTACTCTGTCCTATAGGGTGGCTATGAGACGGAATGAACTCGACAGCAATGGGTAATCACCAGCACAAGAGGAACAAACTAATACTACTTGAAATAACTCAAACAACACTGTGCTGAAAGACAGAAGCCAGGCACAAAAGAGTGTGTTCTGTAAGGTTCCGTTTATATAAGATGTAATCTAAACTCTAGTGAAGACAGGAGACCAGAGGGGGCTGGGCTGGGGGCTGAGACCACTGGACTTCAAAGGAGCACACGGGGATCTCTGGGGGTGATGGGAATGTTCTACCTCTCACCTGTAGTGGTAGTTTCATGGTTATATACACCTGTGAGAACATCAATTGGCATACTCGGTAATATTTCTATTAGGGAATAATCCATTGCCATCGAGTCAATTCTGACCCATAGTGACCCTATAGGACAGAGTAGAACTGCTCCATAGGGTTTCCAAGGCTGTAATCTTTATGGAAGCAGACTGCCACATCTTTCTCCCATGAAGCAGCTGGTAGGTTCAAACTGCCAACCTTTTGGTTAGTGGCTGAGTGCTTAACCACTGTGCCACCAGGGTTCCTCTATTAGGGAATAGAAAGTAAACATCTAATTGAATACATTTTCCGCCATTATTCTGAATCCCCCATATTCTTGTCAAATCAGAGAAACTTTGCGTCAGTTTCTCAATCTACTGACAATGATAAGGGAATGACAAGGGTCCGTGTGGCATTTGGGGTTCTAACTTTGAGTGTAGCATTTTTCTACCAGCCTTTAAGTGCTGCCACGAGTAGTCGAGGTTGTATTTAACGAAGGTTGTAGTTTTAACAGAGGTAAGAAGTGTAATGGAGTTTAAGCATTTAGGAAGTCAAGGTAATAGTGCTGGTCTCTGAAATCTAGGTTGAGTAAGGCTGGCTGGACATGAGGATGAAAGGTTGTGATAGAAAAAAAAAAAAAACTTGGTGGAAGGTGGGGGTTGTTAGGTTGGAGTTCTCCATTAGGTCAGAATGTTCTTGAAGTGCTAAAATAAATGAGCTGGAAGTTAGAAATGCATGCTGGAAAGTGAGAATGTTAAAATTGTTATTTCAGAGTTCTTCAGTTATTTCTAGGACAAGGTGTGACAGGGCAGATGGGTGGCTGAGTTAAAGCAGAGAAAATAATCCTTGGGGGTAAAGACACCAAAGAACTGAGACCTAGGGTGCTAGATGAGTCATCCATGTGAATGTAGAACTCAAGAAGTATTAAAACAGAGTGTTGAGGAGGGAAACAGTGAGTCAGCTCCTGAAGCCATTATTGAGGAAGAAAACAAGACCAAGGATGGGCAAATTACAGCAGCAGGAAGGGAGGAAGGGTTGTCAGAGTCTTCAAAGAATCTGTGGGTTTTGAAGTCCGGGCAAGGAGCACCATTTTGGAAGTGACAGTATAGACTAAGACAGACACTTTCTCCAGGGACTGAGCTTTGTGAAATGTGGTGGGAGTAGAAGGCAGCTTGTGTTTAAGAGGGCCGTGGGGAAATCTGTATCCTCACATGACAATCTGGCTTCAATTAGAACTGTGTTTCTCAAAGGTGGACACAGGAGAATCACATGGGAGCATTGAAACATAAGTACCCATCCTAGATCTCCTCTCAGGGATTCTGATGTATTGGTTCGGGTGGGTCCCAGGTATATTGTTGTTAGTTGCCATCCAGTCAGCTCTGACTCATGGCAACCTTATGTATAACAGAATTCAATGTTGCCCAGTCCTGCACCGTCTTCATGATTCTTGGTATGTTTAAGTCCATTGTTGTGGCCATTGTGTCAATGTCCCAGTCATAAGTATCTCTAAATAGTTCCTCAGGCCATTCTGTTACGCAGATTAAAAACTGCTGAGTTAGAACAAGCAGGTGATACAACTGAAGACAAAGGAATGTTTCCTAGTGATGGACACTGAGCTTCATGGAGCCCAGTGGAAGAGTTGGGAGGGTGGAATAGGATGAGAGGCGGGGTCACATATACAGAACATTATAAGAACATTAAGAATTATGAAAACATAGAAGAAATACAACCAAGATGCTCCTTAGAAGCAAGGATGGCGAGACTTTGGCTCACTTACTTTGGACACATCATCCAAAAAGACCAGTCACTAGAAAAGGACATCATGTTAGGTGAAGTAGAGCGTCCATGAAAATGAAATAGTCCATGAAATGGATTGACCCAATAGCCTCAACAATAGACTCAAACATACCAGTGATGGTGAAGATGGTGCAGGACTGAGTCATGTTTCTTTCTATTATACATAAGGTCGCCGTGAGTTGGCGCTGACTTGACGAAAACTAACAACAGCATAAGAACCTTATAGGGATAAGCTTCAGTGTGATGACGGACGATATCAGAAGGCTGGACTTCTCTTGGTGCCTGAGGCATCCTGGAAAACACCCATAATGAATTGGTCCTAGAAGACACAGTGGCTGCAGCAATGGGCTCAAACATAACAATGATTGTGAGGATGGCGGAGGACTAGGCAGTGTTTTGTTCTGTTGTACATAAGGTTGCTATGAGTTGGAATTGACTCAATGGCACCTAAAACCACAACAACAATAGAAGTCACATTGCCTGCTGATTAAAGTTCCAGGAGGGCTGGTCGTATTTCTGGGAAAAGGGGCTGAACACATGACTCCTGAGAATCTAGCTGGTTTCATCTGACTCGGATGCAATGGATGGAATGGGAAGAAAAGTGTGCAAATCACACACATAAAAATAGATAAAAGAGCTGTAAGAATGGTGGGGTAGCTGTACTTAACAGTCAAAATCAGAGTTCAAATTTACTGTTTTCTTGGATGCAGCACACAACTAACATACATTATATAAAGTAAGCTTGGAATTCTCTTGCCTGTTACATCAAGCATTAGCAAAGTGGAGAAAATTATTTGTTCCAGGGCATCTTCATATATTAAGTGAATTTCTTCCTAGCAAATAAATAGTGCAACCTTCTCACTGGTCTATAGGTCCCTGGGTGGCGTAAATGGTTAGTGCTTGACTACTAACTGTAAGGTTGGCCGTTTGAACACACCCAGTAGCACCACGGAATAAAGGCCTGGCAATTTGTTTCTGTAAAGATTACAGCCAAGAAAACCCTATGGTGCTCACTTCTACTCTGTAACACATGGGGCTGCCATGAGTCAGAATTGTCCTGATGGCAATGGGTTTGGTCTGGTTTGGTTTTCTCACTAGACTATATACTCTTACTAGGATGTTTGATCGATCATTTTCTCATTTAGTAAAATGACACCCTTTAGAGATGAACAAGACAGAGTCCCTAGCCCTAAGGGCCTTATATTCTAATGAGAAAGACAAAAATCAACTAACATGCCATCATTTCTTCTACAGATATTTACTTTTAAGTGCCCATTGCCAGCCAGACATATGCTAGGTGCTCTGGCACATAGAAAAAATTCCTATAAGGCCCTGTCTCAAGGATTTGGTTATTCACGCTCCGTACTGTGATTAGAATTTCTATAGCACTTTACAGTTTGCTTTCACACACACTAAATACAACAAATTGTTAAGAAAAATTCAGAAGCTAGATCTAAGTCCTTCCATGTGCCAAAAAGCCACCACCATATAATTATATCCCCCAGGAGGCCTTCTTCCATTCCCATAACCACCTAACCTCACAGAGCTACTACTGACAGAGAGCAGAGCCTGTTCAGTTCTCCTCTCCATATACTGGGGTTGCAGGGATAAGCATATCGCAGACCACAGGAGAACTGTTCATGTGCACCCTTGCCTCGCCTGATTTCTCTTGTCATACATACCCTCTTTCACTCTTGCTATTTCTCATGCCAAGTTCTTTTCAGCTGGAAATGGCTTTAAAATAAAAAACACACACACACAAGGGAGGAAGCAAAAGCAAAACAAATAACGAAATGGTGCAACGTCCTTATTGACAGAATGGAGCTGCTTACTCCTTGCTTGGCTGAGATCTGCCAAAACACTGCTCTCTGCAGACGCACCTATAAGAAAGAAAAAGAAAATGATGAATGCATTGAGTTTGGGAAAAAATCTTGAGCAAGGAGAAATAAAATAAATCAACTATTAGATTCTTTATAAAAACCAGTGCAACTGAAATAGGGAGTAATTGCTGGTTTTATACATGTTTCTCTTGGGAGTAGATGAACTGTAGGAAATATATCTAGCTCAGCTGTTCCCAAACTCCCAGAGGTAGCAATCACCTTGAGTAGGAATAAAACATTAAAGTAAAGGTTCTCAAGTCTTGCCCTGGAGAGTCTAACTCAGTCACCTCTCTGGGTACCCGTAGCATCTTCTTTGCACCTCTTCTTGAACTTGTATCCCTTTGTATTTTTATTATATATTTATTAATTATAGGATTATATATATTACATTTTGTATTATAATATATTAAACATTTATATACATTATTTGTTAATGAAATTATGTTTATACCTTTCTTAAGAAAAAAAATATAACAAGTGACATTCAATAGATGATCATTGAATAAATGAAAAAAATCATGCATCCAAAATCAAATGCCAAGGTGAGAAAAGTAAATCCAACTCTACTTTCCTTTCTCAGCGATGATGTAATGAACGTGATATGACAATGAGGTAAGCTTGGCCCAAAGGTGCATGGAGTCGGATAAGAAGGATACAGATTAATAAACTGATTTTAATAATCCCAGTATCGTGTGCCTAGAACTAGGATTGCAGACGAAGAGTGAGGAGGTGGAACAAATACAGATGGCATTCCCAAGGAGGACAGACAGGGATTCCTGAGACATGGGCCATCTCTAGTGGCCACTGAGGAATTAAAGAGATATTAAAAGCCTAGATGAGGGGCTCGGTTCATGATATTCCCAGGCGTGTAAAATCAGAGTGTGTGTCAATTCTGTAATTCTAAGCTTGAACATTAAACTTCTGTAAACTATGGTAACTGTCCGTGTGTTAATGCTGGGATCAAGTTTTTCAGTTTCTGGAAAGCAAATTTGAGGCTTCTGATATATACCTGGGTATATTTCCCCCAAAGAGCAATATTTTTCATTCAATAAAATTAAATTCAATAAACATTTAGTAAAGACCTATTATAGACCCTAGGTGGTGCAAACGGTTAAGTGCTTGGCTGCTAACCGAAAGGTTGGAGGTTTGAGTCCACCCAGAGGCACCTCGAAAGAAAGGTCCGGTGATCTCCTACCAAAAACTCCATTGAAAACGCTGTGGAGCACGGCTCTACTGACATTTAGGGGGTCGCCATGAGTCAGAATCGTCTAGTTAGCAACGGGTGCTGGTGGTTGGTTCTCTCCTACAGAATTACTAGTAACGTAATCCTGTTGGGTGGGCTTCCCTTTTGAGAAGTAGAGAATTCTGAGCCCTGCCCAAGTCATGTGCAGGAAGAAAATAGATGCTCATATGTACATGTATGTAGTCTCCCTAGTGAAACTATAGTCTTTTGATTACATTCACAAATACATAAAATATTTGCAAATGATAAATATCATTCTATCAGAAGTATAAAGTACAATATTCCCAGCCTTGGAGTTTTTCATATGAACTCTGATGGAGTGGCCAGTGGTAGAGTGAAGGCTTAGTCTCCATGGGACACTGCCATTCCTTCAATTTGAGAGAGGAATCCTAGGGAGTTTTTCATTGTCAATTCCCCTGCTTGAGAAGTTTGGCTTTCTGACTGATATCAACAGTAGGTCCCTCTCTATGCTGTCTGTGTTTAAGATGGATTTCGGAGTTCAAACATGTCTTCCAGTTCAACCCTGGAACAGCTGTAATGAGTTGTGCTGGATTTCTTCAGAGGCTGAGGACCAGAGCTTTTCGTAAATTAATTTGGAGAACTTCCTGTTTCTGTTTTGCAAATTTCCATGGTTAAATAAGAATTAAATGGATGCCATGAAGATCCTTGAACATTTAACCTCTTCTTGAACTGAGGGGACACTAATATTCTCTCCTGACCTCTGATACAAGGAAAATTCCACAGAGTGATTTTTTTCCCCCACAAATAAACAATATAGGCAAGATGGCAATTGAAAAATCACTCGTTTTGATATTTGTCTAGATTTTTTTACTCTCAATTGAGTCAATTGATTGCCAGTTAGGAAAGGAGGAGGGCAACCAGTATCTCCGGAAATTCTAATCGACTCCTAAGGAGGTTTCCACTATTTCACCCCAACCCACCCACCCTGCTCCTTCCCTACCCTCAAGTACTGAAAGAAGTGGGTCACAATTACTGGTGGAACTGTGTATTCCTTGGGTGTGTGGAGGAAGAAAATAGTGGAAAACCTGTTGTTGTGGAGACCTTACCTGGCATAAATCTCTTTATGGAAACTTCCACAACTAGTACAAATAAATTTTCTTATAGTCTTTGATTTTGTTATTTTACAGTTTGAAATGAGATCAGGATGGAAAAACTTGAACATAGATATATGGATGTTTTCTTCCCTTTGAAAAAAAGCTTAAACACTATTGATAGAATTGCATCTTTTGATTTCTGCTCTTTGACTGTGTTATTAAAGGAAGTAGAATTAAAGCTTAGGGATTAACATAGACCCCAGGACAAGTGTTTTACAAGAGGGAGGGAGCTGAAGCCACCAGGCCTTCCCCTGGGCTAGGAGCATCCAGAAAGTCCCTTCCTCTGCATTCAAAGCGCTTGCCAGCCCAGACTCCAGGGAGGAAGAGCCGCTTCGCTCTAGATGGGAAGAGTGCAGTTGTTTGGGGTTATCTTTGGAGGTTCTTTGGAGCAGCTCAGGTTAGTCAGGACAAAAGAAAGAGATGAAAAGTGAGCTGCAAAAACTCGGGAAAGAAACACGACCAACACAAAGTGAAGGTCACATTGGAGGCAGAAATGATCTTAGACACTGCTGAAACTATAGTCAGGACAGAAAAGATAGGCATGGAAAACAGCAAATTTAAGTGTAAAAGAACAACGTGTTTAAAGTAATCAGGAAGAAAGTGATAGATGTGAAAATGAAGCACTTAAAACATAAGCATATGTCATGTTCCTGAAAAAGACAACAAAATGAAGTCCATACAAAAACACTCAAAATAAGATGCAAGGCATTCCTGTAAAATGGAAGAATGGGGAGATCATGCTTGAAAAGAAAGGAAGAAAGATATAGATCAATTAGCACTGAGCTATCCTAGTCAGTCTACTGAAATGGAAGAATTCTAAGGGACCCTAGGTGAACAAGGCTCTTGTACAGAGAAAACACACTGGTTATGCACCCGACTTCTCCACAGCCACACCAATGACAAGATTGTGAAACAATGTTCATAACATTCGCAGATGTTGTGACTCACGTGGAGCAGTCAGAAATACCCAAATATAAAAATGAAATTCCAACTCTGCTCATGTGTACATCCCCTTCCTCATGAAATGCTATTACTCTCTCTTCACTGCATGCAGGATAAAGCCAGTGCTAATTAACATGGCACATAGACACCTCTGTGCTCTGGCCCCTTTCTCTCCTAACTCATGTCTTCTACTCCATGCTTAATCTACGCCCCAGCCTCCTTAACTGTTCATGATCACCACCATTCACCACATGAGTTTTGTTCTTGTTGCCCCCTCTGCCAAGGGTATCTTAATTCTTCATCCTCCTCCCAGGCCCATTCTTTAAGACTCAGCTTGGTTGTCCCCTCTGACCACTCTCACCCCTGTGGGGCTGAATGGGAGCCCTTTCCTCCTCTGTGTTCTCTCTGAGCATCTCCTCCATTGGACTCCAACGTCCTCAGGAGACCATCTGTTTATACATCTGCCATCCCACCAGACCCAGTTTCTCCAGGGCAAGGAATATGTTATATCGAAACTCTTACTCCTAGTGTCTGGCACATAGACTCTATATTTAAATATTATTTGTGCAATGAATAGTTTATATAATTTAGAGGAACTCATAGTTAGAAGCCTTCATCAAAGGATATAATTTTTATTGATTGAATCAATTTTGCCAGTTGAAAGATTCTCCCAAAATGCAATTGAATGTTCATTTCATTTCATGCTTCTAATTGTTTGAGTATGGCTAAGCTCCTTATGGTAACTGTTTTCTTAAATGGCAATGTAATAAAACAAATTAAGTTCTGCCAAGTTCTAGTTTAGATTTGTTTCCTTAGAAGTATGCTAGATTGCTCAAACATTCAGAATGATTCTCTAGAAGTCCTTGCATTGAACTTTGATATACAAAGCGTTTGGCCCAAGTCACTTTCTTCACTGACAAAGGCTTGTCTGGGTCTTCATTGTTTTCCTTCCATCCAACAAAATTTTGGCAAGGAAGTTGAGAATCTGTTAAGAGAAATCTGAAGAACAAAATGTGGTATAACCGTTGCGCCAATAATTCATTCAACCGACCTCTACTGAGCACTTAACTATTTGCTGGACACCTGGCAGGTGCTGGGATACAAAGACAATAAAACCCGCCTTTTCCTTCAAGATGGTGGTGTAGCTAGGGAGATGCACAACTTAGTGGCAAATTACAAAACAGTGTTTTGTTCATCAGAGCTAAATTGATTACCAATTGAAAGTAGAACGGAGACTCAATGTATCCTGCACTTAAACTGGTATTTGTGATTAGGACAGAAGAATTTGGTCTCAGATCCCTCATTTCGGGAGATATGTATGCCAAAATCTTTTAATCTCTACCTCGATGCAAGAAAAGTAGAGATTCTGAGTTGCGCATCTAAAATTCTGCAAGTCTGTGTCTATGCCCCACCACCCATCTGTCATCTGTTGTATTGTGGTGGTCTGCATGTTGCTGTGATGTCGACTTGTCAGAATGTTTGTGTGCGTGCATCCACACACACACGTATGTTCATGTGAGTTTTCACTCATGCATGTGTGTGTGTTTTCATGTGTGGTATGCACATACCAGTCTTGAAGTTTAACAAACCTGTCACTTTTTCTGATATAATAGGGTCTATTTTCCATCTTTCCTTTAATGGTCTACTGAAACTTACCATTTTTAAATTTATTTCTTCAAAACATCATACAATAAGCATTATCTCAAAATACATTTTCTCAAAAGTGCTTTTTCTTCGATATCCCCAGTATAAGGTGCATTTTTATATTTACTTAAGGAATTTTAAACATGATTTTAATCTATTTTCCTCCTGTTGCTCTGATTTGTTTTTAGTATGCATTGACCTCTATTTGCTCTTTTCAAGTTTCCTGTGCTTTAACCCTTTGCTATGTGTAAAGTGTCTCAAATACGCTGTCTGGTTTTTAACATTGTTTTTACCTCTGCCTGATTAATCCTTCAGAAACTAAATTGTGTTTATGATTAACTATCTTTCTCATCTAAAATATTCTTTTAAAATTTCACTTAAAGTTCATATTACTTTAACTTAAGGCTATTATATTGAAAATCCTTTGGATTCAAATCAATCAGTGAGAAAACACTTGCTGAGTGCAGATGCTGGGGACATAGGTGTACAAGACAGATCCAGTCCCAACCTTGTGCTCCATGCAGTTAAGTGGTTAAGGAAAACAGCAACCACATTATTAAAATAAATAAATAGTTATGAGTGTATAAATCACCATGCAAAGGAATTACAGGGCACTCCAAGATGATGTTATAGAGATATGTAAAGGAGGAAGGAGGGTGAGGATGGTTAGGGAAGACTTCTGTTAAGAAGAAAGGTTTAAGCTGAGTTCTCTGTGAGTTTGTTCTACTGTGGTGACTTGTATGTTGCTAAGATGCTGGAAGCGATGCCAGCGGTATTTCAAACACCAGCAAGGTCACCCATGGTGGGCAGGTTTCAGCAGAGCTTCCAGACTAAGACATACTAGGAAGAAACACCTGGTAATCTACTTCTGAAAATCAGAGAAAGAAAACCCTATGGATTACAATAGAACATTGTGCAGTATAGTGCCAGAAGGTGAGCCTGCTAGGTTGGAAGGCATTCAACCTACAACTTGGCCACAATAATGGACTCAATCATACCAACAATCATGAAGATGGCACATGACCGGGCAACATTTCATTCTATTGTATACGAGATTGCCATGAGTTGGCGCCGGCACCGTGGCAACCAGCAACAAGGCAAAAAAAGGTGGGGGAGGGGCTCTGAGACAAAGGAGTCATGCTTTTGAAAGGCCTCCGAGAAGAGAAATTAAGTTAGGGGTAAGTAACTGAGCAAAACCCTGTGCTGCTGAGGTGGAGAAAGCCAAGGCAGCAGATGACCCTGGGCGGAGGGACCAAGTTAAGGATTGTAAACTTTACATGAAATGTGAAGTCTCTGAAAGAGTTTATGTTTGGGAGTTAAAGGATCAAATTTATCTGTTAAAATAAAAGATAGTTCTGGTGGTTGCATGGTTGCATGGAGAATGGATTGAAGGATGACACTAGAAAAGAAGAAAGACTACAGGTGAAGGCACCTCATTACTGCAGGTGAGAGATGCTGAAGGACGTCGTAGCAGAGGTGGTGGGGTGAAGAGCAGATGCCACAGGTGTTGGAGTAACAGGACCAATGGGATTTGGTGAAGGAGAGAGAGGGGTCAAAGGTGGCTCTTAAGATTTTTGTGTAAGCTACTGGGTATATGGAAACTGTTTATAAAGAGGGCATATTAAAGCTGGATGAGATGTGAGTGGGAAATTCATGGATTAAACTTTAGAACTATTGTTTGTTGTGTTAATGAGAGTCCAAGTGGAGATGGATATGGTGGGGATCCGTTGGGCCTGTGGTGCTGAGACACAAAAGAGCGTTTCAAACTGAAATGTGTATCAGGATTTGAAGGCCTAAAATGTGTAAGTGAGCTCATGGAAAGAATTGCATTGTCTACAGAAAGCATCTAAATGAGAAAAGAAGGCCTAGAATACAGATCTGAAAACCTCCAATAAGTCGTGCCTTGGTGAGAAGGAAGACCCAATGAAGTATTGAACAAGAAACATCCAGAAGAGTCATTAAAAAAAAAATCCCAAAGAGGCAGAGCCAACATGACACCCCAGACAGATGCATCATGCTGTCCCTCTGCAGCAAAGACCCGAAAAACTAAGTAAAATAGATACAAATGGCAACTTGGAACCCTAAGCATCAAATGAAGGGATAAAGAACTAGATCAAACACCAAATGGAAGAAGAAACTGAAGGAAATAGAGAATGAGGCACTGTCAATAATAAAACAAAGCTAAAAGACTTAAAGCAGGGACACAGACGTCAATCTGTAAATGACAACAACATCAAAAACATAAAAGGGGAGCTAAACAGTGTAGGCATAGAACTTTCAAACGGAGAGGAAGTCAAGGCGATATTAAGTAATAAAAGACTAGTTCAAACTGAGGAAGATAAGGGTAAATTTCAAAGTAAACACAAAGAAAGCTAACAAATCTCATCAGAATAAAAAAGAAGAAAAACATAAAGTCCCAGTAAACACAGAATCTATAATAACGAAATAAAAGAAAAGAAAATCTACAAACAAAAGGAACTCAGCACAAGAAAATAACGCTTCCTAGACACACCCAAACACCTTGAGGAACTGAATTACTGGGGCTGAGGGCTGGAGAACATGGTCTTGAAGGACATCTAGGTCAATCGGCATAGCATATAATCCATAAAGAGAATGTTCTACATCCTACTTTGATGAGTAGCATCTGGAGTCTTAAAAGCTTGCAAGTGGCCACCTAAAATACCACTATTGGTCCCATCACATTTGGAGCAAAGGAGAATGAAGATAACCAAAGATGCAAGGAAAACATATCAGTCCAAAGGACTAATGGACCACGTGAACCACAACCTCCACCAGCCTGAGTTCAGAAGAACTAGAAGGTGCCCAGCTACCACCACAGACCGTTCTGACAGGGATCACAATAGAGGGTTCCAGACACAGCTGGAGAAAAATGTAGAACAAAATTCAAATTCACAAAAAATAGAGACTTACTAGTCCGACAGAGACTTGAGGAACCCTCAAGACTAGGACCCCCAGACACCCCACTAACTCAGAACTGAAGCTACTCCCGAAGTCCACCTTTCAGCCAAAGATTAGGCAGCCTCATAAAACGAACGATTGCATACATGAGGAACATGCCCTGTAGTTCAGTCAAGTATATGAGACCAAATGGACAACACTTGCCCAAAAGCAAAGACAAGAAGGCAGGAAGGGACAGGTAACCTGGACAAATGAATATGGGGAACCTCGGGTGCAAAGGGAAATGGGGGAGAGTGCTGACACACTGCAGGGATTGCAACCAGTGTTACAAAAAATCTGTGCATAAATTTTTGAATAAGAAACTAATCTGCACTGTAAAATTTCACCTAAAACACAATTAAAAAATAAATAAGTAAAAGAGAAGATTTCACCCAGGGGGAAAAAAAAATCTCAAAGAGAATCATGTAGTGGAGGCCAAGGTGAGAGAGTGATTCTAGAATTAAGAAAACCCAAAGACCTATTGCTGTGGAGTTGATTTCGACTTATGATGACCCCGTGTGTTACAGAGTAGAACTGTGCTCCCTGGAGTTTTCATGGCTGTGACCTATCGGAAGCAGATCACCAGGCTTTCTTCCACAGTACCATAGGGTAGGTATGAACCACCAACATTTAGGTTAGTAGTCAAACACAATCTGTTTGTGTCACCCAGAAGTGGTGTTGAATTTGCTATAATGTCACCTCTCCTGGGAATCTACAGACCTCAGGCTCTCCTGTGACATCTCTACCGGACTGTGTCCTGCGTGGAACCTCCAGCAGAATGGGAATAACTGGAATGCACTTGATGGAAACATTCACTATGGGTGTTCAGAAACACCATGAGTGTTGTGTCACCTTCAGTCCGGACACGTTTTCCAAGTGAAATGCTTGACAGCTTTCTTCTGAAACAACAAAACAGTTCTCTCTGAACTATTACTTATATTTTAGTAGAAATCCTCCCCCCACCCCTTTGGCTTAGTAATACAGGTAAGGAAATGATCTGGATCATTTGTCCCTTTAATGGATGAGCTAGTAATAGCCTTGCAGGACAGATTCTTTTTCTTCACTATGAGACATCAGACAATTTCACTAATTACCATAAAATGTAATGAGACATCGTGGAGTTGAGTAGCTACAAATCTATGCGACTACTGTGAAGAATGTGGTATCAAGATTGGAGCAAGGCTCATTAACAACCTGCAACATGCAGATGACAGAACCTTGCTTGCTGAAAATGAAGAGGACTTGAATCTCTCAGTGATGAAGAGCAAAGACTACAGCCTTCCGTACAGATTACACCTCAACATAAAGAAAACAAAAATCCTCACAATTGGACCAATAAGCAACCGCATGATAAGCTGAGAAAATACTGAAGTTGTCAAAGATTTCATTTTACTTGGCTCCACAATCAACACCTTTGAAAGCAGCTGTCAAGAAATATCAAATGACATATTGCATGGGGCAAATCTGCTGCAAAGGACCTCTTTAAAGCGTTAAAAAGCAAAGATGTTGCTCTGAGGACAAAGGTGTGCCTGACCCAAGCCATGGTATTTGCAGTTGCCTCATATACATGCGAAAGCTGGAATGAATGAGGAAGCACAAACAAGAATTGATGCCTTTGAATTATGGTGTTGGCAAAGAATATCGAATATACCATGGACTGCCGGAAGAACAAACAAATCTGTCTTGGAAGAAGTACAGGCGGGAAGCTCCTTAGAAGTGAAGATATGGAGACTTGGTCTCATGTACTTTGGTCATGTTATCAGGAGGGACCAGTCCCTGGAGAAGGACATCATGCTTGGTAAAGTGGAGGGTCAGCAAAAGAGAGAAAAAACCTCAATGAGATGAACTGACACAGTGGCTGCAACAACGGATTCAAGCATAGCAATGAATTTGAGGATGTGTAGCAATGGGTAGTGTTTCATTTTATTGTAAGTAGAGTCCACACGAGTGGGAACCAACCTGATGGCTCTTAACAACAACATTGTGACTGTGCATTTTTTAATTTAATAAAATAAAGGTAATTTTTTTGAATCAATACATTTTATGCAAAGGGCGAAACTACTTTTGTTAGAATCATCAATAACATAATTAACCTACATTTCTAGGACCAAATACCTTACAAAATATACTAAGGGAATTCTGTGAATTCTTGTGTGACCTTACAGGTGACCTTTCTTTTCTCTGGGCCTTAGTTTCCTCATCTGTAAAAGAGAGCGGTTAGAATTTAGGAGCAATAGAAGCTTTGGAGAATCTGAGGATAAATATCGACATTTCTGCTAGAATATGTCATAGCTATTTTGCTTTCAATTTTACGCAGCTTGCAAGACCTCTGAAACAATCTCTGACTTGCTCGGAATTTGTGGACTCAAAGTTAAGAGTCTTAAATTCTAAGATGTCTGAGACTGCTACCTACTCATCCAACATTCTGTGGCTCTACTTGGAATAGTTTGGGCAAGTGATTGTTTTGATATGTGTGCTGATTTAACACCTAACTCTTGTTTACTCGATGATTAAAGATTTTTTCTAGGAAGATCATAAAGTAGGAAACTAGTATAATATTAATCAAGTAGTGAGGCCTTACCAACATTCTTTAATTATGCTTTGGGAAAGATATATTTAATCATCATGAGGAATTTTAGCGTTCTAGCAAACAACACTAAAAGGTATCATTGTCATGTGTAAAGTATGAGGAAGTAAGGTAGGATGCGCACACAATTTTTTGTTTATTTTCCGTTTTATTATTATTCTTCCGGTTCTCCTCTTATTGTTGTTGTGTGCCGTCTCAGTTGATTCTGACTTGTAGACACCTTACAGGACAGAGTAAAACTGCCCCATAGGGCTTCCTAGGCTGTGATCTTTACGGTCTTTTCTCTTGCAGAGCAGCTGGCGTGTTCGAACCACTGACCTTTGGGTTAGCAGCCAACCGCTTAACCGTTCTGACACCAGAACTCCTTAGGTCTCCCCTTCAAAACCAAAAGTCCAAACCCACTGCTGATCCTATAGGACAGGGTAGAACTGCCACGTAGGGTTTCCAAGGCTATAAATCTTTACGGAAGCAGACTGCCACATCTTTTCCCACGGATTTGTTAGTGGGTTCTAACCGCTGACCTTTTGGTTAGCAGCCCAGCACTTTAACCACTGCACCACCAGATCGCCTCTTAGCCACCTGCAATTAACACATTTGGTTTGAATACTTATCACCATGCTGATCAGAGAATTAAATAAGAGGGAATTTCATTGAGAACCAAGTAACAATTTTGTACCGAGTGACTCATATTACAGACACCTCCTGGTTCAGTGGTTAAGTGCCTGACTGCTAACCAAAAGGTTGGCAGTTCAACTCACCAGCCATTGTGAGGGAAAAAGACATGGCAGTCTGCTTCTGTAAAGATTTACCGCCTTGGAAACCTTATGGGGCAGTTCT
>NW_004444119.1:34698-37169 GCF_000243295.1 Trichechus manatus latirostris | reverse complement strand
CCACCAGAGGTGCCTAAGGAGACAGGCCTGGTGATCTGCTTCTGAAAGGTCATAGCCTTGAAAATCCTATGGAACAGATGAACTCTGCACACATGGGGTTGCCACGAGTTGGAATCGATGCGACTGCAGGTAACAACAGCAGTCTACTTTTCAAGGAAACAAACTGTTGGCATAATATTTAATATGGCATGAGTATAGGCATGAAAGCAATTGAAGTAATATTAAGCTGCTTTGTAATGGTGAACTATTTCAGCGTGTGCTATCCTCCTCTCTTAATTGCTGAATTTTATAAACAAAGCATTTTATCAGTATAACTCATCGTGATGCTGCATTTAATGTAATACTATGAAGTAAATTGAGTGTGACTGTTGTAAAGACATGCCTCACAGCTTGAAATATTAATCCAAAGCACTCGGCCATGCTGATTGATTAGAAAGTATGAAGGGGATGTTATTGAATGTGTTTTTTTAATGAAATGCATTATGAACAGAGAAATAGTTTAGACCACTTCTTGTAACTGAAAGACAATTTGTAGTGATGCATAATTGATTTTATTCTCTAAAAATTTCTACTTGACTGAAGGTTCTAATCATTGAAATTTGCTAATACTTGTCAGTTTATGAGTTTAGTCTTAAGTAATAGAGTACCTAAAGTCTCATCATTTATTAGGAGTTGTTTTAGAAAAAAAGTGGAGATGATTTTTGAACTGCTGTTCTCTCTTTGCTTAGAGTTATTATTTGACTTTACAATGACTTCACTTAGGTGCATACTTCAAAGAAGCTGTTGACATCTATAGGTGCACTTTTGTGAGTCTGTCATTTTCTGTAAGGTAGAAATGTTTTGCTAGAATAAAGGACTCAGTCCCTCTGATGCCTGTGGAAGTGTGTGCTGTGAGGTTACGGTGATAAGCATTCAAGCCTACACCATTTCTGTATGCGGTTCGCTGTGCCCCAGCCTCCTATGAGACACAAAGCCATTAATTTCTTGAGGCTGGCTGCCTGTCTTTTCTATGTCACAAGGTTACCATCCATTTTTCTTTGTTATTTAAACCTTTATAGTCAGGCTGCTACCTTGAACTTGGTATCTGCTCCTGGGATTAAGGGGTCTGGGCATGTTTGGAAGGGTACAGTGATGGATCGGCCACAGCTCCATTAGCAAGGAGGTTCCAGAAAGTCTGCTGCCCCAGCAACCCTACGAAAGGGCAGGCGGCACATAAACTTGTTTCAGGAATGCTGCTTCTAGGGCTCATTGGTGACATGCTGTCGGGCACACGTGTAGGGGAGTCTGGATGTTAAGTAAAATAGGTCTTCAATCAAAGTCCCCTGCAGATGTGGGCACACAGGCAAGTCTGCTTTCTGACCAGTTAATTGGGTGCCCAAGAGGGGGAGACAGATCTGACAAATATAATGGGGACCCAGGGAGGGGGAGACAGATCTGACCAATATAATGGGGACCCAGAGAAGGGGAGACAGATTTGACCAACATAATGGCGACCCAAGTAGAGGAGACAGATCTGATCAATATGATGGGGGAACCCACAGATTGGTACATGGATTCCTAACTTGGCACCCACAGAACACCCACATAAGGGGTCTATGGATAGAATCTAGGAAGTCTGTAAACCTACCTGGGAAAAATACTACATCTTTATTTTTGTAAATTTCTACCTGGAATGTAGCATTTCCTTCAATTGTCAACATAGGAAACAAACCCTAGTGCTATTAGAGTTCTCTATGACTTTGTTCCTAGTAGAAATCACAGATATATTTATTTCACTTTACAATTGTTACAGATATTTCAAATGTTGTTTGCCCTCATTGCTACATCAAAATCGTGGTGGAGCAGACTCCCTGCTAGCTCTTGCTATTAATAAAGAAGCTCGTATATTACTATTTAAAATGCATTAATAATGAAGCATGTATATTACTATGTAACAAATCTTTCTTTATATACGTTGTTAGGTGCCGTTGAGTCAGTTCTGACTCATAGTGACCCCATGTACAACAGAACCAAGCACTGCCCAGTTCTGCACCATCCTCACAATCGATGCTATGTTTGACCCATTGTTGCAGCCACTATGTCAATCCATCTCATTGGGGATATTCCTCTCTTTCACTGACCCTCTACTTTACCAAGCATGACGTCCTTCTCCAGGGATTGGCCCTTCCTAATAGCATGTCCGAAGTACGTGAGACCAAGTCTTGCCATCCTTGCTTCTAAGGAGCATTCTGGCTGTACTTCGTCCAAGACATATTTGTTCATTCTTCTCACAGTCCATGGCATATTCAATATTCTTCACCAACACCATAATTCAAAGGCATCGATTCTTGTTTGTTCTTCCTTATTCATTGTCCAGCTTTCATATGCATATGAGGTGAACAAAAATACCATGGCTTGGCTCAGGCGCACCTTTGTCCTCAGAGTGACATCTTTGCTTTTTAACACTTCAAAGAGGTTTTTTTTTTTGCAGC
>NW_004444119.1:30931-33696 GCF_000243295.1 Trichechus manatus latirostris | reverse complement strand
AGAGTTTCCCAGGAGTGCCTGGTGGATTCGAACTGCCGACCTTTTGGTTAGCAGCTGTAGCACTTAACCAATACACCAAGAGGGTTTCCGTTTATCAAAAGGGTGTTACAAAAAGTACAATATTTACCATTTTGGAGCAAAATGATTGGGATCATTCCACTGATGATTGTTTTGTGCTTAACCATTTGAGCTTCTTGGGGACTCCTAAAACAGTCACCCATTTTTTGAGAGTCAATTTAAATTTTCGATAAAAACAAAAATATTAAAAAATTCTAAGTGTTCATGTTCAAGTTGTTAAAATTTCATTTTAGGACCCTAGCGTACTTACTTAAATACATGGAGTAAATAGATATTAAATTTCATACGGAATACTGATATTTTTACATGCATAAAAGCAGGAAAGACTTCTTGTGATGGAAAATTCTTCTTAGATCTCTTTAACTTCTCAAAGACATGGAGTAGGAAGATGGATTTAAGAATCAAAACAGAAATGGACTAACTGATTTATGTTTAGCGCTTCCAAAGTACTGATACTTGAGGGAGAAATCCAAGTCACGTCAAACGGAGTGTGTCTTAGTCATCTAGTGCTGCTATAACAGAAATACCACAAGTGGATGGCTTTAACAAAGAGAAGTTTATTCTCTCATAGTCCAGTAGGCTACAAGTCCAAATTTAGAGCGTCAGCTCCAGGAGAAGGCTTTCTCTCTCTGCCTGCTCTGGAGGAAGGTCTTCATAATGCATCAATCTTCCCTTGGTCAAGGAGCATTTCAGTGCAGGAACCGCAGGTCCAAAGGATGCGTTCTGCTCCCAAAACTGCTTTCTTGGTGGTGTGAGGTTCCCGTGTGTCTCTGCTTGCTTGTCTCTTTTATATCTCAAAAGAGATTGGCTTAAACACTATCTAATCTTGTAGACCTCATCAGTATAACTGCCACTAATCCATCTTATTACATCACAGTGATAGAGTTTACAACACATAAGGAAATCATATCAGATTACAAAATGGTACACAATCATACAATACTGGGAATCATGACCCAGCCAAGTGGACAGCTATTTTTGGGGTCACAATTCAATCCATGACAGGGGGTCACCTATCAGTTAACAAGAGGGGAGCAGGAGAAACAGTTTCTTACATCTGGCTCCCCAGACAGCACCATCCTGCTCAGAGCTTCCTACAACGTGACTGTATCGATTCAGAGCCACAAGTCAGATGTACACAGAGTGCTGGAGCTAGAAACCCCATCAGATGGCTGCACACCAACTAAGTATGATGGAAATGTTCTTCCTGTGAAATCGAGAAACTCAATTCTTGACATGCAGAAAAGAATGACAACCAGGGTAATATTAAGACGGTCTCAAAATAAAGCTTCCTGTGACTTGTCTGAGATTTTCATTTTCAACACCTAAACAATTGGAAATTGTTTTAATTTTTGATGAAGAACGAGACTAAATCTACCCAAGTCAACGTTCAAGTGTATTTAAGCTCCATTGACAAGCTCCAACCAATTCAAAGGAAGTCAGTCAACTCATTGCCAAAAAAACATAATTACTTGATAAGTAATTTCACCGAGCATGAGCTGGACTTTTTGAACACAGATGTGTTATGTATTTGAGCGGACTTTAATACAGGCCTTGAATATTTGTTTAGAAAGTATCCTAAAAGATTTGTATAAAATTGCTGGCTTTCTGGACAAATAGGAAACTGGGTTATTTAAATTCTTGCAGAGAATTCTCCATTGGTCGTATATGTGTCACTTGATTAACAAAAATTAGTACGCATCTGTTCACCATATACAACTTCATCATCATTAGCATGGAAAAATGCAGATTTAATCTTTTTTTCATTTAGGCTGCAAGTCACTGGAATTTTAGGCGGGTATTAACCGTACACGTCTAATTCTCCTCCATAGCTCGCATTTTCCACCTTCGTGCTCACCCGTCACGGTTCTCCCACGTATGTTAGAGCAGAACTGTGCCCCATGGTGTTTCAATGGCTGATTTTTCAGAAGTAGATCGACAGGCCTTTCTTCCAAGATGCCTCCGGGTGGACTTGAATCTGTAACCTTTCAGTTAGCAGCCTAGCACATTAACAGTTTGCATCACACAGGGAACAGAAGTGCTGAAAAATCCCTCCCTTAAATTGTCTTTAAACCAAAAAACCAAACGCATTGCCTTCGAGTCTATTCTGACCCTTGGAAATTATCAGAAGAATGTAATACATTTATTAGCGACTGAACTAAAATGCAAGAAGTTCAAATACTTCAGAATCTCAGAAATTATGCAATCTGATTGACAATCAGCTAAATTAAGGACAGCATTCTCTAGAGAAAAAGCAGCTAAATTTCACAACTGATTAGAGGCACTGCTGTTTCTCCCAGGTCTTGTTACCCCAGGGCTTGTGCCGCTTCGGACTTCATCTGCAGCTGCATCCTCGATGGCAAAGACCAGCAATTCTCCACTGAGAGCAGCCTGTGCCCCGAGGCTTAGTTATTCGCTGTGTATCTATTTGTTGGTGCTCGATCCTCAGGGCCAAATAGGAACCGGCTCTCCCTAAACGGTCTGATGAAGCCACAGGCATTCAGCTTTCAGATAAGCCTGTAATGCTCAGAGCCCGTCAAGGAATAAGCACAAGAGAAAAGGAGCCATTCTTCTGTGGTTTCTGAGAAAAACCAGTCTGGTGTAGATTTTCCTACAAGAAATGCAATACACAGACATCTTTCTCTTGTTGATGGTGATGATGATAATGCTATCATTTATTGGCACCC
>NW_004444119.1:15375-30571 GCF_000243295.1 Trichechus manatus latirostris | reverse complement strand
CAAAAAAACATAAGATAAAAAGCAAGTAGTCACTTATAATAAAAACCCTAAATAAAATAGAACAGGAAATCCCTGGGTTACGAACAAGACCCCTTCCTGTGTGTTTAAGTCAAATTTGTAGGCAAGTCAGAACCAGTGCAGATGGTTCTTATTTAGCTTTACTTTAGTGCAAGAAAAGGCTTGAAGGTTTTTCAATGATTGAAAAGCTGCATGTTCAGCAAGTGAAGGCGATTGTGACCAAGAATTTGTTGTGAGTAGGGATTGGTCCAATCATTTCAAAGTGAGGGCAAATTTACATAATATTAAAGGGCAAGCAGGAGTTGTCCTTAAGTTAGATGTTCCTAACCCAGGGACTACTTACAGATGGAACCTACCTAAGCATGAAAAAGATGCAGAAAACTTAACAGTGATCATCAAATTAAGTCAGTGGTTCTCAGCCTTGGCTGCTTGTTACAGCCACCAGCGAATCTTCTGAAAGCCCCACACTTGAGTCATCTAGTTTCAAGATATGGTGAAACCCATGTGAAATTGTGCACTACGGATTAGTAAATACAATTAAGGCCATGTTACTGTAAGCCCGTGAGTGCTGCATACCTTGCATACTGGTTAATCCACCCTGGTCGAAATAGACTCAACGGCACCTAACAACAACAATTTGTGTTGTGCAGTGCTCTCTCTGTTAAGCCCTGGTGCTGTGAGTATGACCATCTGCTCTCCTGGTATGTACAGACAGTTATCAGCTATGCAGACCTTGGTCAGTATTCTCAAGTTCTGAAACTCAAGTCCCTCCTTTCCTACACTGAAGTAATTCTAAAACGTAAAACAGGTGAGTCCTGCGGTTTTTATTTCTATTGATTTACAATTGTATGTGTGTGCGTGTGTGTGTAGTCTCCAGTCTGTAAATGGAGACACTTCTGAACTCGTCTTTATTTTAATAATCCTTTGCCTGATTCTCTAGGATTTGCAAGTAGGGAATCATGACAATTGTAAGTAATAATTGTCACTAACTTCCTGTTGGCTGTACCTCTGATTTATTTTTTCCTCATACCTTTATGTTTGTTTTGATTTCCAGAATAATAGTACTAACTATTGGTCATTAGGAATTCCCAGGTTGTTCTTGATCGTAGTGGGAATGGCTTCCATGCAGCATACTGCAAATTGTGTGTGATTCAGTCTTCCCTGAAAATTAAAAAAGATGTCGTTTGAAAAATATTTTAATATGTTCCTCTGTTTGTATCAGGTTTATGGAGATACAATTTACATGTAATAAAATTCACCCCTTTTATGTTCCTAGGCTGATGAGGTTTTACAGGTGTATACAGTTAGTAAGCTGGAGTCCTGGTGGCACAGTGGTTAAGAGCTCAGCTGTTGACCGAAAGGTCAGCAGTTTGAATCCACCAGCTGCTCCCTGGAAACCCTATGGGGCAGTTCTACTCTGTCCTATTGGGTCGCTATGAGTTGTAATCAACTCGACAGCAATGTGTTTTTATGTAGTTGGTAACTAGCACCAGAATTAAGACCCAGAACATTTTCATCATCTCCCCAAAGTCTCCTCATATCCAGCCCCTTCCCCCACCTACCACCCCTGATAACCACCGTCTCTTTGCTGCCCGAATGGTTTTGTCTTTTCCAGAATGCCACATAAATGGAGCAGTGCTCTCTGATCTTTTGTCTCTGCTACCTTTTAACGCTATGAGATCACTCAGGAGTCTGTGGGTGTCAGTAGTTAGTTCTGCTTTATTGCTGAATTGTTTTCTATGGTATTTACATTACAGATTTTATATTCCTTCAACAGTTAATAGACATTTGGGTCGTACTCAGTTTAGGGCTATTATGAATGAAGTTGCTGTAAACATCTGTGTACTGATAATTGTGTGATATGTATTTTCATTTCTCTCGAACAAATACCCAGCACTGGGATTGTTGTGTCATCTGATAAGTATATGTTTTTACTTTATCAGAAACTGCAACTTTTTTCCTGTTTGCATTCTCACTAAAGAATGGATGAGCGTTCCAGTTGCTTCCCCTTCTCAGGCACACTTAGATTGCCAGTCATTTCAATGGTAGCCATTCCAGAGGGTGTGGAGTGATACTGCCTTGTGGTTTTAGTTTGCGTTTCTTTGTTTGCTAATGTTGTTCAGCCTTTCTTCATGTGCTTATTGGCCATTTGTATATCTTCTTTGGTGAAGTGGCTGTTTAAATTTTTTACCCATTTTTTATTGTGTTGTTTGTTTTCTTATTTCTGAGTTATGAGAGTTCTTTATGCATTCTGGATACAAGCCCTTTATCAGAAAGGTGTTTGTAGTACTTTTCCCTCAGTTTGTAGCTTGCTTCTTAATACTGCCTGAATTTTTATTTTTTTTTAAGAAATATTTTAAGCATACAGAAAAGTTAGAAATTGTATAGTGAACATATATGTGTCCATCAATCTGTGAATGTGTATTTCATGTCTTTCTAGTTGAAAAGAAAAGATACATGGTATATATAGCTGAAGCTCTATCTCACCTTATACCTGTTTTCCCACGTTTGGTAGAATGAAAATAACCATCATAAAATATACATATACAATTGTGATTTTGTCAGGTTTTCATTTGCTTGGATACTTTTTACTTTAGATCATGTTCTGGTCTTTTATTTGATGCGTACATGTTAATTGGCGTTACAGCATTATTTATTTTCTTTTACTAATCAACATAAAACAATCATTTTTACTATGCTTAATGGCTTTGCCTTGTATTGTGATTGTTAGCATCTCCACCCATACGTATGCATAAAGCTTATCAGGGCATAAAATTCCTGGTTCTCAAAAGAAAACATGAAAATAAATTTAGTGCTGCAAGTGTGCAATCTCAGGTCAGCCTGATAGGGCTGATGTAATTTCATCCTTGGTAGTTCCTCTTATTTTTATATTTCCATAATACTAATTTCAACAGTGCAAGGGTAGGCAAGGGAAGATAATCCTGCTCTGCTTGTTCCATATGAATATTCTCCCTAAAGGCATTCCTACCATCCTCCCCAACTCCTCACTCAACCCTCCCCTCTGAAAATGAAACTTCTCCCTCTGAAAACTCACCGTCCTCCAACCTCGTGTTGTTGTTGTTTTTAGGGGCCGACGAGTTGATTCTAACTCCTAGTGACCCCATATAACAGAGTAGAGCTACCCCATAGGGTTTCCCAGGCTGTAACCTTTGTAGGTGTAGATCTCCGGATCTTCTCCCTCAGAGCTGCTGGTGGGTTCAAACAGCCCGACCTTTCAGTTAGCATCTGAATGCTTAACCACCGTGCCACCAGGGCTCCTTATGGCTAGCAAGGAGTGTTAGCTAATGGTGGAGTGTTTTTCATGCTTTAAGGAGAAGTGAGGGCAGTTTCCCCTCTTGTATCCAAGAACAGGTGACAGTTGGAAATGTGTCTGTATTTCATTCAATTGGACTCATTTTCCTTGTTTAGAAAAATAAAGTGCCTACAGGAAGAAAAGGTACAGTGTAATAAAGGAGAGACGAAAGAGAAGCTAAGGAGTTGCTTATGCTGGAGAATCACAATATCTAATATATATGAGTGTGTATTACATGCCAAGAGCTTTACCTGGGCCAAAAAAAGTATTAGTGTATATCGTCGTTATCTAAGTACTCATTGTTAGCTATTATCTAAGTTAGCGTTTGTAATAATTGGTTATTATCTTTCTTTTGCTAACAAGGGGAACGAAGCATACAGTATTTAAGTGGCATGTCCTAGGGCACACAGCTCATAAACGACATTGCTGGAATTTAAGATGTGTCTTTCTGAGTTCAGAGCCCAGGCTTGTGACTTCCATGCTATACTGCTGCTGGTTCACTTCCTACAGGGCGTAATAGTGCAAAGTGTGCAAAATGCTTGAATCCTTTCTTAGCAATCGTAATAGTATCAGAATTATAAACCATAAATAGAATTATAGATTTCGATTTTAGCTCTATGTCCTTTATTATTTTATATTATCTCCAGAGACCATTAGAGGCAGAATGTGCATTTACGAAATTCTATAATAAGCCATTTGTGTCTTCCCCGAGATTATATGAGAAACAAATAGTATGAATGGAGTATGTAAGTGAAACCAGCATTTATGGCTTAGTTTTTCCTTCATGTATAAAATATGCACATTTTCACCTGTGATATGACAAGATTTTTTTTTTTTTTTTTTGAGAATGTTCAACTGAGTTTTCAGAGGACTTCTCTGGATTACTATCATTCTGCCCTCAGTTCAAGGAACCCTGGTGGCACAGTGGTTAAGCACTTGGCTGCTAACCAAAAGGTTGGCAGTTCAAACTCACCAGAGGCTCCATGGGAGAAAGATGTGACAGTCTGCTTCCATACGGATTTACAGCCTTGGAAACCCTGTAGGGCAGTTCTACTCCGTACCCACTGAGTTGGAATCGACTTGACAGCAATGGATTTGGTTGTTTTGGGCCCTCAATTCAAATCCTTTTTATATTAAATGTAAAACGTTTGAACAAGCCCAGTGTAATTACGTAAGAAGCACATGTTTTTTAAAATGTCATTAGCAGTATTGAAAGGAGAGGTAGGAGAGAGCCCAGAGAAATCCACAGACGTGGGGAAATGAATCTACAAAGAATGAAAAGAAAAACAGGAGAAAACCTAGCCTTTCCTTGACTTTCTCACGATGGTTTTTGTTGGTGCTTGTGACTGCCAGCTGAAGTGGACTGAGCATTCACACTAACACAGTGACACCCTTTTATAGTGGATTGCTGACTAGATCCCAGAGAAGACTCAGGTATATAATGGCGTCAGGGACTCGCTGTTCCCAGACATGGTTCGTCTTTGTTGGCGAATACTCTCAACTGAACCAGTCTGAGGCAGCTCCCAAGGGGAGGCGTGTAGAGAAAGCTGGCAGAGCCTACCTGAGCATGCTCTGTATCTTTCAGAGAAACGTGATTGCTTTGGTATGTCACAGTGTGAACCACATAGTAAGACACATTTGTGAAGAAAAAAAATTGTGTGTATTTTTTAAGAGAAGTTTCAAAGGTAAATATTGTATCTAAAAAGAAAATTGCCCAGTGAGTACGGCTTCCAGCTGAAAAATACAGACCATCAGCTTTAAGTGTATTATTTTATATCGGTCTATAAATACATGGAGGGGGCTTCCTTAGCAGGCAGATTCTGGCCAAATTTGACATCAGCATTGCCACTGAGTGTCTGGCAGGCAAGCTGTCCATGTGCCCCCATTTCAGTCCTGCCAAAGCCTCCATGTCAAGTCACTGCCCGCGTTTAGAGTGCCAACTGGCAGCCTGTGCGGCGTTTGCAAATGCAAGAGGCTTCAAAGCTGTGAAAAGCAATTTTCCTAAGTAGAGGTGTTGTTGACAGAAATAAATGACAGCAGGGAAACCAAAACAATCTTTCTTTTCCTCAAGCTCTTCTTTCTTCCCTTCACTGATGCAATGGATATATTTGTCTTATTTACAAAGACTCCCCTGGTTATTTAGAACTTAGAAGAAATGTGGCCTTGATGAAAACAAACATTCCCCTGATTTTTTAGTTTTTATTATTATATTTGAGTTATTAATTTTGAAATAGAACAAATCTGGTAAGGAAACCTAGTGGCCCAATGGTTAAGGGCTTGGCTCCTGACTGAAAAGTCGGTGGTATGAACCTACCCAGTGACTCCACAGGAGAAAAGACCTAGAGATCTGCTCCTGTAAAGATTTTAGCTTTGGAAACCCTATAGGGTTGTTCTACCCTCTCCTATAGGGTTGCTATGAGTCGGAATCAACTCATGGCACACGTCACAAACAGTATGAATCTGGTAGGAATTAGGAGTGTTTTATACACAGAGAAGACATATCACCTTTCAAAGAAGATGGGAGCCTATGGATCTGATAAATTGGTTGTCACATTAGTATTGGTTGAATAAATAATAAATTCAACTCACCAAATATATATATGTGTGTGTTCTACATTCAAGACTCTATGTTAGGGAATAAAGGGGTTAGAAATATGGGTATGGTGGAGTCCCTGCCCTCAAAGTGTTTACCACCCAATGAAGCAATAAGACAAGTTTGTAGATACCAAAAGACAAGCAAAGCTGGTTTCTCCAAAGAAGCAAAACCAGTGAAGCATACATGCACACATATACGTATATATATATATACACACACTGAGACAGATAAATCTCAAGGAAATGGTTCACTCTATTGTAGAGACTGGCAAGTCCCAAGTCTGTGGGTCAGGCATCAGACATCAGACTGGAGGCTACTCCTGACTCACGTAGCTGCAGGGGCTGATGAACCCAAGATCCACAGGTCAGACAGCAGGCTACTGGCTCATGGTTTCCAAGGCTGACAAATCCAAGATCATTTGCTGGCCCAAGTCCCAAGAACTGGAAGTCAGATGCTGATGAGCCAAATGCAAGACCCAGAGCAGAGCAACAGCCAGCAAGCTTTGCCAGAGGGTCCGCATATATTGGATGCAGGCCACACCCCTAAGGAAACTCCCTTTCAACTGATTGGCTACCCACAGCAAATCTCATCATGGAGGTGATTACATTATATAAGCTGTCATTATAGAAGTGATTACATCATTATACGACTGCCAAACTGCATCATAACTGCCAAACCACTGAGAATCATGGCCCAGCCAAGCTAACACACAACCTTAATGATCACAGTAACGTACTTGAGCACAGACACAAAAACTATATATGGGGCTCAGAGAATGGGAAAACCATATACAAGCTGGGAAAGAGGCTGTAGGGGAGTGGTCAGGAAAGTCTTCACAGAAGAAATCTTATTGGAGATATTTCTTGAAGGATGGGTAGGATTTGTTCAGGCAGGATTAGACTATGGAGAAGCCAATCCTGGAGGCAAAAGTAGCACGAGTGAAGACATAGGAGGGCAAAATCATGAAATAAATTGGTCCCAACAACCAGTCAACTCAATCTATTATTATAGATTCATCGGGGGGACAAGGTAGGGAAATGGGCTGAAAGGCAAAATGGTATTGCCTTTCCCCTCCCTGTACCACATGAACACGGAAGCTTTGTACACACCTGCCCTGTGCCGCATGAACCCTGTGGGTTCAGTGTTTTGAAACTCTTTCATAAGAAAGGTCTAGTACTAGAAAGAGAGTAAAAATTACAGATTTGGGAGTCAGATGATTTGAGTTTAATTCTACTTCTGTGTTCCTGTGGGTAAGCTATGTATTACCTAAAAGTTGTCATTGTTGGGTGCTGCTGAGTCAGCTCCAACTCATAGTGACCCCCTGTGACAGAGTAGAACTTCCATATAGGGTTTCCTAGGCTGTAATCTTTACGAGATCACCAACTGTTTTCTCTCGTGGAGCCGCTGGTGGGTTCCAATGGCTGACCTTTCAGTTAGCAGCCAAGCTGTTTAACCATTGCTCTATCAGGGCTCCTTTTTACCTAAAAGTACCAGGGGAGGATTCTTAAAATGAGGGGAGGTATGCTAGGTGTGTGAGGATACTTCTTGTGCTATATTTATATATTTTTCTCAAACTTGGATTAACTCATTTAATTAGTATGTTATTTAAGCCCCAAATTAGAAATTATCTTAAATAATATGTGTCAACCCTCTCTCCCTCTCTTTATATATATATATATATGTATATATGTATATCCAAGTACATGATCCATCACGTGTCTTGAATCACTGTACGTTGAAATAACCTTTTCTCTATACACACCGTGTTATATCTAATCCACGCCACCATCATTTCTTCTTCCCAAGCCCCCTGCCGTTAAGTTGATTCTTACTCATAGCGACCCTATAGGACAGACTAGAACAGCCCCATAGGGTTTCCAAGGCTGTAATCTTTACAAAAGCAGACTGCCATATCTTTGTCCTGCAGAACTGCTGGTGGGTTTGAACCGCCAACAAAAATTAGCAGCTGAGCACTTAACCACTGCACCCCAGAGCTCCTTATTTCTCACTTAAACTCTTACAACTAACTCCTCACTCACCTCTCAGCCTCCTTCTCACTCCTCACGGCCCATTCTCCACACAGTAGCTAAAGTGTTTTTGTTTTGTTTTTAGAATGTAAATCAAATAAAGCTACCCTGTTCCTTACAACCGTCAGCATTTGCCATTTGCTTGAAGAAGTATAATCTGGCCACATAGTCTCAGTTCTGCCTTCCCCTCTGGGCTGATGCTGACCATTCATCTGGGGAGCAGGCCTCCCAACATACCAGGCCCCTCCCTGTCCAGTATCACATGTGGCCACTGGATGGTTCTGACAGGGTCTGGGGCCACTTATGACTCCTTATGCTGTTGGGCTAAGCATCCTTGTCTGAGTCTCCTAGTGCTGTTGAAACACAAATATCATAAGTGAGTAGCTTTAAAGAACAGAAATTTATTTCCTCACAGTTCTGGAAACTAAAAGTCTGAATCATTGTCCTTCCTTGTTGGTGTCTATCTTAGTTATCTAGTGCCACTATAATAGAAATACCACAAGCAGATGGCTTTAACAAACAGAAACTTATTCTCTCACAGTTTAGGAGGCCAGAAATCCAAATTCAGGGCACCAACTCTAAGTGAAGGCTTTCCCTCTCTGTTGGGTCTGGGGGAAGATCGTTATCTCCTTGCAACATTTATGGGCCTGGCGTTCCTTGGAGATCTACATGTGTCTTGGCATCGACCTTCACCTGGGTCTAGGGGGTTCTTAGCACAGGAACCCCGGGTCCAAAGGACATGCTCTACTACCGGTTCTTCTTTCTTGGTGGTAGTGAGTTCCCTCCCTCTCTGCTTGTTTCTCTCTGCTTTTATCTCTTGTAGGGCAGTGAAGGGTAATGACTCAAGGTACATGGCACCCTAATCCTCATTAACATGACTTAATCCTGTCTCATTAACATAATGGACAATTTACTCCCAAATGAGACCATAACCATAGGCATAGAGGCTAGGATTTACAACACATCACAAAATGGAGAATAATCAGATCACAAAATGGGGACAACCACACAATGCTGGGAATCATGGCCTAGCCAAGCTGACACATATTTTGGGAGATACAATTCAATCTATGACAGTAGCCCTGGGTGTTGCTTGGTTCTGTGGCTTCTGTCCTCCCCTGTGTATGTCTCTGTCTAATCTGCTTCTCTTATAATTCAGAAGTGATTAGATTTAGAACACACTCTACTCAGGTGTGATGTAATTAACATAAGAAAGAAAACTCTATTTCCAAACAGGATTACATCCACTGTATAGTGGTTAGAATTCCAACATATATTTTCAGAGGACAGAGTTTAATCCATAACATTCCTCCTGAGTAGCTTTTATCTGCAATAAAGCTAATATTTTGAAACTCTCTGCCTTCATTTTGTCTTATTTCTCCATTTGCTAAGAACCATCTACTGGAACCTTCCAACCTGCAATAACTGTGTGCAGGATTATTCAGAGTCTAATTCCTAACAGTTGCATTTTGAATACAAACTTTAGTTTACGCCTACATTTTAAATTATTACATTTTTTAAATAGATTTGTTTACTATTCTAGATGATTACAGACAGTTATCATCTATCCTCAGAAAGTTTCATAAGAGACATATTCAAAGTATTATAGCATTTTGTTAGGGAATCAGATTTCCAGTAAGAAAATTTCATTTCTGAGGCAAATAAAATCAACAGAGTTATGGAACACCTTCTGTGTATCATCTTAGCCAGTGTGAAAATGCAAAGAAAATGTAAAAATGTCTCTGCCAAGAAAAAGTTTTTCATCTATTCTAAATACATGATGAGTAAAACAATGAAATATCTGGACATCCTTCTTTAAACACCGCCAATTAAATTGCTTTGGCATGGGTTTGTTTAGCCATTCACATGGAATGATTCTGGAAAGCTTAATGAAGAAAGAAGGGTTTGAACTAAGTTTTGGGAGAGTTTAAGGAGACAGAACAAAGGCAGAAAGGCAGAAGAAATGGCATGTGTCCATGTGAGGAGGTGAGAAAGATGAAGACACATGTATAGGGCAGAAAATAAACACTTTCGGTTGAGGTAGGCCTAGAATGATAGCATAAGGCCAATGAGGCCAGTCAGGAGCAGAACAAGGTCTCCCTCTTGCCAGTCTAAGGAACTATAAGAGTGTGGGGTTCTGGGAATGGCATGACCCAAAACACAAAACACAACTAGTTTCTGGACTGGATCTGCTATTGGCTAGTCACGTGACTAACCAATGAGTGATAACATTTTTATCTCCATATCATCACCTGACAGTTTGTGTATAATGATACCTGTCTCATCTCCCCTGCCCTCAGAGTATTTGTGACTTTGAAATGAGATAACTTCTGTGCAATGTGTTTTAAAAATCAAGAAATAACAGCAAACTTAATATTTATCATATAGACACTGAGGCATCAATAACATTTAAACAAGGGAATTTTATGTTAAGATTGGTGCTGGGTAAATACGAGTGGAGTTCTTTTGGAAGGAAAGAAAGGAGTTTGGAGGCAATTATAATATTCAGTAAGGCATAACAGGATGCAAACAGATCTTTTTCAGCCTGACAATGTCTGCTCAAAAGTGCTAAATGTGTTATTGCAAGAATCAAAGACCCAGAAATGAAGTTATATCAGTGAAATATTAGCAATGGGAAAGTGTGAAAACTCTTTGGAAGGCTTATGATTACATGTTTATGTATTTTGGCATACACACAAAATGAAATATAACGGTACCATGAGATGGAATGCCTAATTGTATTCCACCTAATAACACGCTTCTTATTGGGATCAGAGTTTGAAATAATTTTACTCTAAATATAAAGATTTTAAAAGTACTTTTCCAGAAATTTCTTTTTATGGGCTTCAAAGATGAGCGAGCTTCTGTGTTTGTTCCTTCCAGGGACTTAGTAACACAGAATTGAATTAATCATATTCCTTAGTTCATGGTAGTATCAGTACTGGGCCACTCAAAGACACCAACTTGTTTTATTTTATTATTGTTATTCTTCATTCAGGCTTCAAACTCCCTCCTCACACCCTGTCCCCCTCATTGAAACCCACAAAAATGTGTTTAAAATATCTTTTTGGACATATGTTAGAGTTTGTGTGTTTAATATATTGCCTCTTTTTGTAAATATTCATGGTTGCTTGACATTAAGCTGCATTTCTGTTTATAAGAAATAAAGTACATTACATACATTAAATCAGTATTACTAAATCTCTGAAATATTTAATAACTTTTTGCTTTAACTCATGACAAGTCCATATGTGTCAGAGTAGAACAGTGCTCCACAGGGTTTTCAATGTCTGATTTTTTTGGAAGTAGATTGCCAGGCTTTTTTTGTGAGTCACCTCTGGTCACACTTGAACTTCCAACCTTTCATTTAGCAGCTGAACATGTTAACCATTTGCACACCTAAGGATTCCATACACATGGGGTTGCTATGAGTCAGAACTGACTCGACAGTAACTAAACTGAAACATTTACTTGAAACTTGTTAAGTCAGATGCTGAAAATTTAGAATTGATGTATCTTCCTATAATTGTTTTTCTGTTTATTAATTCTTATACACCCACTCCTCATTTATTGACATGGTTAGGTTCCAAAGACCAGGTCGTTAAGTGAAAATCAGCATTATGTGAAAATGGAGGAATTTTTTTCTCTTTTCAGACCATTCATTTGTCTGATTTTTTTTTTTATTTAGAAAATATGAACATAGAAATAATAACAGCTAAGCTTTACTGATGTGTTCATCTCTGTGACGAGTCCAGTTATGGATTATTCCTCTGTGGAGAAGGAGGCTTGGAGGAGACAAAGCTGGGTAAAGCTGGGGTGTGTAACTGGAGGGCCAATGGCTTAACCACGTCACCTTCCTCCTGTGCAGGGTCAGAGCTTCCATTGTGGAGCCACCTCCAGGGCTCCACTCCCACCCCTATAAGCCCCGTGTTCAAGATCCCAGAGCTGCTCTGCCCTCTGGGCCTGGCAAATCACCAAGGTCTGGGGCTTTCTGCGAGAGCCCTGGGAGTCTGGCCGTGCACCCAGCCCCACCAAGGCAGAGGCTCCGGGCCCGTTTCACTTCCTTTTGGGTTTTCTTTAACTTTGCTTGCTTTTTTTCCAACACCCTCTTCAATGCCTCTTTCTTTCCTCCCTTCCCACCCTATGGTGATTTTGAGCTGCAGAGCCTCAGGCCACATAGGAGCTGGGAACTCAGAAAAGGAGCCCACTAGCTCAGTGCTGCCTGCGCCTCTGCCCAAGGCCATGGCCACAGAGGAGGCTGGCCCAGCGCAGAAGCTGGATGTGGTGCTTCTGCTGGCAGGAGGGAGCAGAGGATGCGGGCTGGTGGGGCCCAGCTTCTCGGAGACCACCTGGGGACACACCACAGCCATTGCTGCCATGCCTACCACCTCGTTTGTGCGCAAAATAGTAAGATAGTAGATTTTTTTTTCTTTTTTTTTTTTAAGGTTAAGTGGTTTATTTAGGAAGTAAAAAGGGTGCAACTCAGGATCAGGATCAACAGATTATAACTCAGGATCAGGATCAGGAAGCATGTAGGCAAAGTCTCCCTTCTTCAGTGCTGGACGACTCTCTCAGCCTACCTGAGGACAGGCTCCTCTTGGCCCTCTCGGGACGGGCTCTTCTTGTTCCCCTGAAGACAGGCTCCTCTTGACTCTCTCAGGACAGGCTCTTCTCGGCTCCCTCAAGACAGGCTCCTCTTGGCCCTGCCATCTGTCACTGCCGGCTCTGTCCTTCTGGGCCTGTTGTCACTGGCTCTGCTGCTGGGCCCCTTCCGTGCCTCTCACTGTCTTCAGTGTTACAGCCCTTGACCAGTGTTACAACTCTTTGAGGTGGTTCTCTGCATCTTCTCTCTCTCTCTGCTTCTTATTTTTACCCTCTGCTTCTTCCTGCTGCTTCTCTTCTTGATTCTTTCTATCTCTTAAACTTTGTGGGACTTACTGCTCAAATACACAAATTCCTTGTCAATTTCAAGGCATGGCACTCGCACCAGGGCCACAAACTGGCCAATCCCCTCTCGATAGGCCACAGATACTTTATTTGCATAGTAGATATGGCTGGGTTGCAGCTCACTTCATTTGCATAGTCTGTTGACAAATGCCTACAAGGTGCATACCAATCACAGGGCAGGCTGAAGCCTAGGACCAGACAAAAAGTATCAAACCAAGTTTTTTGCAGCTTTCCCTGGAACTGTCAGTCAACCTGGCAAAAGTAACAAACCCTCTGGGTTAGAAAACTAGGGCAAAGGTAACTCCTCAGCGCTTTGGGGAAAAATCTCTCAAGCTGTTTTTCCAAAGAACCAAGACAAAAGGCTGCATAAAGGAACTCATTTCATCACAGCTACTAATCAAAATGTTGGAGGTTTGAGTCTACCCAGAGGCACCTTGGAAGAAAGGCCTGGCTTTCTACTACCAAAAGCTCACGACAAGTAAAAGTCCTATGGAGCACAGTTCTACTCTGACACGCATGGAGTCACCATGAGTTGGAGTCAACTGCAACTAGTTAATGAGTGGTTTTGAGGGGCTACCTTCCAAGACTGATAGTTGATCACTCTTCAAGGAGACAATGGGAGTCATTATTTTATATTTTTTAATTATATCTTGTTTTATTCTTCCACATTCCGCTAGTTCTAGTTCCACTACTTTCTTCCTTTCCTCTCATTTAAAAGTATTCTTAAAATAATCACCTGTACCCAAGACTTTCATATACAAAAAAAAATTTTTTTAAAAATCAATTCCAAATGTAAAAGATACTGTGGTCAGCTCCTGAGAGGCTCCTAGAACCATATCATGGTCTTAAGAGCCCAAAGCCCTAACATTTAGTAGCTAAGTGGAATATTGTGTGGACTGGCATACAAGGTCATCCTTCCCTCTCTTGGTGTCCTCTTCTTCCCTGATGGCATCTACTCTCACCTGCTGCCTTAGTCAAGGTTCTCTAGAGAAACAGAACCAGTGAGCTAGATGATATGGAGATTCACTTCAAGGAATTGTTTCATGAGATTGCAGGACTGACAAATCCAAACTCTTTAGGTCAGGTGACTGGTTGGTGACTCCTATTGGCTCATGTGATTGTGGGGAGCTTCCAAATCCAAAATCTATAGGCCAGGTGGCAGGCTGGAGATTCCTGCAGGCTGTGTCCCAAGATACGAAATAATTGATCAGCTTATTGTAGTTTATTGGGCTTTTCAGCATCTCTACCATGTCATTGGAAGCCTGTTTTACCATTTCTGGGAATTCACTATCATGTGCATCCAGAGAATTTTGAATGACTTCAAGGTATTCATAAAAATCAACTTTCACACCTACCCCATGTGTTAAAAAGCAGAACTGAGCTCCATAGGGCTTTTCTTGGCTATAATCTTTAACTTTCGCACTGACCCTACGTGTTACAGAGTAGAGCTGCTCCATAAGGTTTTCTTGGCTATAATCATTTTTTTTTCTTTTAATTTTATTGTGTTTTAGGTGAAAGTTTGTAATGCAAATTAGTTTCTCATTCAAAAATTTATGCACAAATTGTTTTGTGACATTGGTTGCAAACCATTCAATGTGTCAGCACTTTCCCCTTTTCCCTTTACATCCTGAGTTCCCTGTGTGTCCATTTGTCCAGGTTTTCTGTCCTTCCTGCCTTCTTGTCTTTATTTTTGGGCAGATGTTGCCCATTTGGTCTTGCATACTTGATTGAACTAAGAAGCATGTTCCTCACGTGGGTTGTTATTTATTTTATAGGCCTGTCTAATCTTTGCCTGAACGGTGGACTTCAGGAGTGGCTTCAGTTCTGAGTTAGCGGGGTGTCTGGTGGGGAGGGGATAGCACATTTTTTACTATTATTATAAATGCGAAATGTCAGATAATGAGATAGTCAATAAATGAGGAGTAGGTGTATTTCAAACAAATGTTTACCTTGTACCTACACTCTTGCTGAACTCACTTACTTCTCAAATACCTTGGGATTTTTCTATGGAGCAATCATGACATCTGCAAATAGGGATTGTTTTCTTTCTCCCTTTCACAACTGTAGGTCTTTTATTTCCTTTCCTTACTTTATTGCAGTTACTGGAAATTCCAGAAATATATTGATTAATAGTGGTGAGAGTGGACATCTTTACCTTGTTCTGACCTTAGGAGGAAAGCATTCAATCTTTCACCGTTAGGTATGATGTTCGCTGTAGGTTTTTTGCAGATGTTCCTTACCAATTTGAGGGAGTTCCCTATATTCCTAGATCACGAAGTGACTTTATCCTGAGTG
>NW_004444119.1:12539-14122 GCF_000243295.1 Trichechus manatus latirostris | reverse complement strand
AGTAAGTTGTCATGTTGAACTATACAAATATTTTAGTTCAGATATTTGGTGGCCAAATATTTTGCCTCTATTCAAAGTACTTTTTTTTGCCAATGATTTTTATGAGATAAAATGTATTAAATAGTATGTTGCTGTTTATAATTTTTCAACGTTTCATTAAATTTAGATACTGCAGAATCAGATCTTTTCAGTTGTGTTCCATTCAGTTCAGAATAGATATAATCAAAATCAAACCCGAACTCGTTGCCATCAAGTTGATTGCAGCTCATAGGGACCCTATAGGACAGAGGAGAACTGCCGCATAGGGTTTCCAAGTAGTGATTGGTGGATTCGAACTGCCGACCTTTTTGGTTAGCAGCCGAACTTTTAACCACTTCGACACCAGGGCTCCGGAATAGGTACAGATCCAGTTTAATTTAAGATCGATCAAAAATGGGAGCTCTAGCAAAAGGATCTTTCCAAGTCGGGATATTCCAAAGCACAGTTATAGAACTTCGAGATTAATCTTGTCCAGAGTTTGAGCTTTCATCAATTAACTTGTCCAGTTTCTCCACGTTTATGATAGGGATGTATTTCATTATGTTCTAGTTCCCATGGAGAAGTTGTTTGGCAAACCCTCTGTTGAATACTCAGCTAAAGGTTTCCAATTGATTTAGACAAAATACCAGCAAATTTAGAGGACTCGTTTACAAAATTGTTAAAAATGATTGTGGCGCACTTAGGTGGATTTACAACGTAGTTTTTCAAAAGCTCAAACATTTCCAACTTCCTCTGATGACGGGCAGCAAAGAGATAAAGCATGACTGAGAGCCGAAGTACTTCTTCGCAATTACAGCATCAGCTTGGCTTCAAAATGTTGTGGCTCAGTTACTCTGTGCTTGTGTGTGTGTGTATGTGTGTGAGAGAGAAAGTGTGTGTGTGTGAGTGTGAGTGCATGCACGAGAGTGCAAGTGTGAGCATGTGCACAAGTGTGCGTGAGTGTGAATGAGTGTGAGTCTGAGTGTCAGTGTGTGCATGTGTCAGTGAGTGTATGCATGTGTGTGAGAGAGTGTGTGTGTGAATCTTGACAACTACAGCTCTCTCTGCACGAGTTACTTTTTCCTGTTAACTGACTTTTGAGTAAAGAGAATTGCACATTGTTAGACACAGCTCCCCACAAGTGGGGTGAGTGAATCAATTCTTTAGTCACTGCCCTTTGGTGGGTGTTAGAACCTCACTTTCAGGTTGTGAGGCTGAGACCTGTGCATGTCCACAGCCCAGAGTCAAGACTTTTTTGTTGTTTTTTGGTTCCACCTCTTTCCCTGGCCATCCTCAAAGGCAATGCATGACTCTGGCTCCCTTCTGCTGCTAGCTGGAAGGCACTGCTCCAGGCTTCTGATGGGATGTCTTCACAAAAAGGGTCACTACAGGTCACCTGACGTAAGCATCTCTTCTGGAAGGTGTGGGCATCTCTCCTCCGTTGGTAAAGTCATGTCTCTACAGAGGACATGGGTGGTCATCTCGTTTGTTTTTCAGCCTTGGTATCCTGCCCCAGGGTGTTGTCTTCGATGTGATGAGCAGGATTGTCTCAGTGGGGCTGGACA
>NW_004444119.1:9509-11724 GCF_000243295.1 Trichechus manatus latirostris | reverse complement strand
TTTTTTTTTTTTCTTCCTTTTTTAATAAAAAAAATACAGAAATTGGCTGCAAGAAGCAATTTGATACTGCAGTTAAGAACTCGGATTTTGGCACCAGACACACCTGGTTTGGTTTGCTGTTCCATCATAAAAACCTTCGACCGGTTACGTAGTCCTGCTGAGCCTCGTTTGTAAAATGGAAATGATGATAGAGTTTTTGTGAGGATTTAATTAAATCAGAAAATTAAACACTGTAGATGTAGTTATAATCAATAAATATTTAAAAACCCATTCCCATGGCCGTCGAGTCAATTGCAACTCATAGCGACCCTATAGGACAGAATAGATCTGCCCCACAGGGTTTCCAAGGAGCGGCTAGTGGATTGAAACTGCCAGCCTTTTGGTTAGTAGCCAAGCTCTTAACCACTGCACCACCAGGGCTCCCAATAATTAGCTACGATTAATTAAATGTACTCAGTTATTAGTTTTTAAGACGTCATAATTTGGTCAGGCAGGTGGCCTGGGCAGAAGGTGGGGGATCCCTGAGTGCACACTACTTGCTGCTCAATCTGAAGCACCTCCAGCCCTTCAACTTGTTCCCGTGCAACTCCATTGGGCAGACGTGGTACAACCTGGGATTACAGCTTGCCCTGGGTCAGGGGTCCCCTAGGACAGGCTGCAGGGGGTGGGTGAAAAGACAGAGGCTCTTCTTTACAGAAAGTCCTTGATGTTTGGGACAGCCACAGGGTAGGGCCAAGGACTGGCAAAAAAAAAAAAAAATTATTAAAAATTAATGCAGCCCAGTTTCCTAGGGTCTGTTCATAGCAGCTATAAATGTCCTGGCTAGTTGCTGGAGTTTCTTCACAACTAGAAGCCACCCCCTGAAATACCTCATGCATGAAAGAGATAAAGTACATAAACTAGTAGTGTATAGAAGGTATGTAGTAACAGCTCAAAGTGTACTACAGTAAAACCTGTGAAAGCTGGAATCTGTGTGTCTAGTTATCTAAACTCCCCCACCCCCCGCCAAAAAAAAAACAAAAAAAAAAACCCATTGCAGTTGAATCAGTTCTGACTCATAGCAACCCTGTAGGACAGAGTAGAACTGCCCCATAGGGTTTCCAACAAGTAGCTGATGGATTCAAACTGCCAACCTTTTGGTTCACAGCCAAACTCTTAATCACTATGCCATAAGGGCTCCTAGGTATGTAGTGCTGCTATAACAGAAATACCAAAAGTGGATGGCTTTAACAAATGGAAATTTATTCTCTCACAGTCTAGGAAGCTAGAAGTCCAAATTTAGGTGTCAGCTTTAGGGGAAGCCTTTCTCTTTGTGTCGGCTTTGGGGAAAGGTCCTTGTCATTAATCTTCCCCTGGTTGAGAAGCTTCTTAGCGCAGGGACTCTGGGTCCAAAGGACGTGCTATTCTCCTGGCTCTTGTTTCTTGGTGGTATGAGGTCCCCATGTCTCTCTGCTCATTTCTCTGTTTTATAATCTCAAAAGAGATTGATTTAAGACACAGCTTAATCTTGTAGATTAAGTCCTGCCTCATTAACATAACTGCTGCTAATCACACCTCATTAACATCATAGAGGTAGGATTTACAACACATAGGGAAATCATGTCAAATGACAAAATGGTGGACAATCACACAGTATCGGCAATCATGGCTAGCCAAATTGATAGACGTTTTGGGGGGGACACAATTCAATCTGTAACACTGTGTAAGGCTTAAAATTGTCAAAGAAGGAAAACTCAAATATATTCCACTAAAACAAGCAATAGAAAAATGGTAAGACTGCAACCTGTCAAAAACAGAAAACTTGTGAGACCCAGAAAAACAAGGCAGTCCTGTAGAGTTCTGGTTCTCACAGGTTTCACTGTATATTCTTACTATGTTTTAAAATTAATAAACCTACCTGCTCTACCTCACCCTGCCTATGTATAACCTCTGAAGGGATATTAGATGGATGAATGGTATTGGAATAAATACTATAATCCATTTTCTAGGAATTGCTCATGATTTTTTCCCTCTGCAAACATAGTACCTGAAATGTACATGGAAAACGCCAAGCTGAAATTGATTTACCCAAAAATAGCATTGCTGTTGTTATTGGGTGCCATTGAGTTGATTCCAATGCATAGCAATCCCGTGTAACAGGGAAGAACAGTCCCATAGGGTTTTCTAGGCTTTAATCTTTATGGGAGTAGATTGCCAGGTCTTTTCTCCAACAAAG
>NW_004444119.1:3535-4855 GCF_000243295.1 Trichechus manatus latirostris | reverse complement strand
TGTTAATAAATTATTAAACAAAAAGTGATATTCAGTTTTACTCCTATAAATTTCACCATATTAGACAAAAATAAAAAAATAGAGACTGGTCAACTTAAATTGTTAAAGTTAGTAACTCTTTTATTTATTAAAATTGAATAAAGGGAAAGAAAACAACATGTGTATGTCAAGAACAATTGTTGGATGAGGTGGGTTATTGGGCAGAATTGTTTTTCTATTACAAGTAATACATATTACAGAATAGCTACCAATTCCAGATGTTAGGGATAAAGTGTGGAGCTTGCACTTTGTGCATTTAAACAATTAAATGAACAAACAAAAGATCATGGCAGTGAGAAGTGCTCTGATAGAGCTATGATGGAGAGATGCTGCTTTAGATTGAGTGGTTGGGGAAGTTGGTTCTAAGGGGCAGATATTTGAGCTGAGTCCCAGATGATATGAAATAGGCAGCTGGGGGGAGACTGGAGGAAAAGAGCTGAGGAAATCTTGGGATATAGGACCAAGCTTGGGCTTTCCAAAGGAGAAAAAGGCTGCCAGTGTGGCTGGAGTGTAGTGACGGGGGAGGAGGGATATCAGATGGAATGCACAGAAGATGGACAGAACATGGAGGAAGTGGCCTGCCTAACGCTGAGGCTAGCTTAGAAAAGGTCATGTACTTCTGGGGTTTCTCCTGGACACATGAGAGACTTGAGATGCCATCAGTGGATTCTAGCTTCCCTGAGCCCATCATGTGGGAAAACCACGTGAAGGAGCACACGCAGATAGAGAGAAAGAAAGAGAGAGGCACCCAAGGACCTGGGCTGCTCCGGCGCCCAGTGTTGGATCTTCTCAGGCAGGAATCAGTTCACGTGAGTGAGAAGTATGAGGAAGCAAGGCTCTGAGATGGCTTCTTAGGCAGCTACTTCTGACTATGGCCACATGAGACCTGAGTCCTACAGCCTGAGAGATAATAACCATACCAGGCAATATTGTTTAGCTTTCCTAAGCCTGGGGTGGTTGATTGTACAGCACTAGATAACCAGAACCAAGCCTCTGCAATTTTTACCAGCATGTTACTATTTAGAAGCGATCAGGGGAAGATAGTCTCACAGATAAATCAAACGTTCTAGGGATATGAGAAGACCTTAAGGGAAAAACTGAACATCTATAGCCATTTCTTTTGGCTGAGATGACTGTGCATGCAGTGTGCCTGGGACAGTCCTGTTTACATCGTTTCTCTGTTTGTGATGTTCAAGACAGCCCCTTTTCACTCTCAAATGTGTCCCAGCGTGGATGATAAATTGTGCTACTTCACGTGAGTTTCAGCTGCTTTCTAGGTTC
>NW_004444119.1:0-1274 GCF_000243295.1 Trichechus manatus latirostris | reverse complement strand
CTAACTGCAGCAAGATTGGAGAGCATTTCCTCTTCTCCCTACCCACATGATTTATGGTTAAATTCTCCAAAAAGCACCACCTTCACAGAAGAGGCGTGGAGGAATGGGTACCTGCCCTGTTTCACACTAGTGAAATACCTCCTGATCAAATCTCCAAACCCCCTGCCTCTGGCCTTTGCATATCAATAGGGCATTTTTCTCTTGGAAAGAGTCCACAACCTCACCCACTCTTGACATCTTCGGTTACTTAACATCTACTTACCTCATCTCAGAAAAATTAATCACCCTTGCCTTAAAGTCTTCTGTAAACTCCCAGCATAGAACTGTTCTTCATGCCATTTATCAAAGCTTATCATTAGTGTTTGCCAGAGGGTTGATTGAGTGTCTTCACACTGAGCTTGAAGTCCATGAAGGTGGAACCACATCCATTTTTCCATGGATTCCAAGCCAAAAACATGGTAAATGGCCCTGGGGTTGGATAGACACACACCTTGGATAAAAGTTGTCAGAGTCTCTGTAAATGCCAATGTCACTTTCTTACTGTTCCAGGAAAAACCATGGAGTCATCTTGGTTCTTCCATTTCCTTGACCCCACTTCATATAATCCATGAGCAATTCCTATGAACCTTTGCCTGCAAGACATATCAAAGCCATTGCCTTGTCTCCATCACCTCTCTCTGTTACCTTAGTCAATTCCCATCTCCATAGGTCCAAGTGAACAATGGGCACCACCTCCACTCATATGCCATCAAGCTTGTCCCTACTCTGCCACCAGATACCATTTATAGCAAAAACCTGCCCTTTCTCTACTTGCTGTTGTCAGTTCCAACTCACAGCGACACTATGTACAAGAGAACAAATCACTGCCCAGTCCTGTGCCATCCTCATATTCGCTGCTATGTTTGAGCCCATTGTTGCAGCCACTGTATCACTCCATCTCATTGAGGGTCTTCCTCTTTTTCGCTGACCCTCTACCTTATTAAGCATGATGTCCTTCTCCAGGGACTGGTCCCTCCTAATAACATGTCCAAAGTATGTGAGAGGAAGTCTCGCCATTCTTGCTCCCAAGGAACACTCTGGCTATACTTCTTCCAAGACAGACTTGTTTGTTTTTCTGGCAGTCCATGGTGTATTCATTATTCTTCACCAACACCATAATTCAAAGGCATCAATTCTTCTTCAGTTTTCCTTATTCATTGTCCAGCTATCACATGCATATGAGGTGGTTGAAACTGTCATGGCTAGGGTCAGATGCACCTTACTCCTCAAAGTGA
>NW_004444118.1:5324864-5327329 GCF_000243295.1 Trichechus manatus latirostris | reverse complement strand
GTAATGCATCAGTCAACAAAACAGTCAAAGATCCTTGCCCTTGTGGAGCTTACATCCCAGGGGAGAAGATAATCAATGAACAGTAATCATAATAAATATGTAAATTATATAGCATGCTAGAAGTTTGTAAGTTTATTCAATTAAAAGGACAAATTAAGAGGTATTCTGAGTACTAGCAGTGGGTAAGTTGCAGGTAAGGTAGTCAAATAAACATCTTTCAGATGATGACATTTGAACAAAGTTGTGAAGCAGGTGAGGGAGTTAGTCAAGGGGATATTTGGTGGATGAGCTTTCCAAAAAATGAAACAGGTAAAGCACAAGTCTTCGGTAGATGCATGCCTGAAATATACAACGAGCAGCAAAGAGGCAGCCAGCCATTGTGTCTAGAATGAGGTAGTAAATGAGGGGTGTGGATCATAAGGGTCATGTAGGCTAGTGTAAAGAATTTGATGTTTACTCCAAGGAAAATGGGGAGATATTGCAGAATTGTGACCAAAGATGTAACATGGTCTGACTTAAGTTTTAAACGAGTCATTTTCATGGCTATAATGAGAACAACTAGTGAGTGGCAAGTATAAAAGCAGGGACTTATGTTACAGGGCTGTTGCAGTAATAAAGCTGTTGGACTCAGATAAGGATGATAGCATTACAGGTAGTGATAATGAGAAAACTAGGAGAGATGAATCACAGAAGTCTGTCTTTGGTAAAAGGACTCTTTGATGCGCTTTCTGGGGCCGTCTTCATACTGGTTTGGACTGAACAAACGCAATGGAAGTACACTCTGGACATGGGCAAATGGAGATGTATTCGGCAATTGGTGAGTTTTAATAACATTTATTTACCATTAATCTGTTAAGGATGGTCAGAATTGTGGGTCTATAATCTCCTACCTCCATCAGTTCTTCCACACAACTCCCCACCTCTGCCAAAAGACCCTCAAGAAATAGATGCCAAAGAGAACCTTCAGAAAAATTCATGCTCTTTAGTAAGACTTTGGCATCAAATACCAATATTTTCTTCTACATGGTGAATTGGACTATACTATACATAAGCCGCAAGTGTTTCTTTTATCCTAGACTAGATGTGAGTGTAAGCAGTTTGACCTTTGCCTTTTTCCTCTTGGGACTTTGCCTTGTTTTTGTTTGTTTGCGTGTTTGTTGTCCTGGTCTTTCATTGGCAGGGGAGTCTCAGAAAGAAAATATATTCAAGCTGACGCTTGCCACAGTGGTAGCCTGAAATGAAAGACAGTGAGTGAGGAAGAGAAAGTGCTTGCCCCAGTTGACTTTTATTTGAAAATTTCACAACTTCTCTATGTCCTTTAACTTGAAAAATCAATTGTACCCTACACTCCATTTTTGTTCTTGAAGTATTTAAGATTTTCTAAACTTGAGGGAGGAGAAAGGGTCCAAAAGAAGGAGCTACTAAATCTGTTGCCATCAAGTTGATTTCTACTCATAGCGACCCTATAGGACAGAGTCGAACTGCTCCATAGGGTTTCCAAGAAGCAGCTGGTGGATTCGAATTCCCGGTCTTTTGGATAGCAGCTGAGCTCTTAATCCACGTGCCACCAGTGCTCCAAGGGGCCACTAGCTACCATTTATTCAGTGCTTAGTTTGTGATAAGTACAATACAAGTTCTGTGGGATTCTGTGCCAGACATTGTATGTGCCATGTCATGTATATGTACATGTCCTGTACACAGAAGTATATGATATTGTAAAGTCAGTAGCAGACACTTCTAAATTTAGAGAAACTTCTATCATCATGCCATCCAACTTGAGATGATCACAATAATTTGAGAGCAATAATATAGCCTATAATTATGATTTTAACTTCAAAAATGAAAGAAAAATTATGACCTATATTAAACTTTCTGACTACAAACCTAATATTTTCTCATGAGAAAATGTTATGTACTTGGTAGCTTAACATGCTATTATATGTTATATGTAGTCCTGAAAGAACTACATGTTAAGGTTTAAAGGAGAAAAAAAGGATGAGAGAGAAGTTAGAGAATTATAAGTTGGTTATAGTTGGCCAGTTCTGTGTTGGTATTAAAGAAAGCATAGGCACGGAAATGTACATATATTTTGGAAAGGGCATATAAAAATTTGAAGGTATTCTACAAGTTAGGAAAGTATACATTAGTGTTACAAAATTCCCAGAAAGTGAAGCACTGAAAGTATTTTAATTACCACACAACCAAAACTTTATCATCACTCACCATTCTATTTTTGTTTTACTCATTTTGAATTTTCAATTTGAGATTTATATATGATCTAAATAGGACTGTAGGAAATCCCTTATAGATATTTTATTTAAGATCACTTACCTGTATCGTAATATATCCAGTAAAGAGTATCTATTTCACTCTAATGATGGTTGCAAAGAGTGGCTAAGTGAACATTTATTTCGGCATTGCTGTTGCTGTTAGTTGCAGTCAAGTTGACTCGGTCCTACTCATAG
>NW_004444118.1:5320044-5324464 GCF_000243295.1 Trichechus manatus latirostris | reverse complement strand
ACAGTCCTGAGGTAAACTTTGGAGACTGATAAAAAGAAACAAACGGTTTTATTTCATTTCCTCTACTCATCCCACATTGTACATTTTGGAAACTAGGTCACTAAGGTTTACACCATGAGTCTGAGGCTGACCCATTGAATTACTAAAGAATTAATCACTGTGTTTTGTTCCAGGTTCAATATTGAAGAAGGAGGAGATTGCGCCTTCATGTTTAAGGAAGGGATAAGTAGCGCTAATTGTGATGATGCAAGAAAATATATTTGCAGCAGAAAAGCCCTCTGTCCCTAGTTAAAGAGTTCTCCTACAGCAGGAATAAAATAATTAAAGCAAAACGATCCTACTTTTGATGCATTATATACTCATCTAAATACATTTCTTTACCGTCAAACATCTGTTTGATGTTAATGATGAAATTTTAAATGATTTTTATCTTCATTTGAATTATTATCTAGAAGCCTAGAAACTGAACTGAGTTTTTACATGGTGGTACCAGACCACATAAGCTGGTGCATCTATGCCTATAAAATACTGGTGGCCTTGATCAAAACAGATTTCTAAGTGGTGCCTCTATGGAACAGATTGAAGCATAAAGGGAAGGGAGTGAAAGATACCTCTACTTATTTGAAATTCAATTAAATTTCTCTAAGGGAAATAAAAGAGATATAGTGCTAGGTGAGCAGTAAGTGCATTTCATTCAGCCTGGGGTGGTATATAACTTCCTTAGAATTTGGAAAGAAGGTCCATGGAATAAATATTTAGATGCTGTTTAGGGTCTACTACCTCGCATCACCATGAGAGACCAAATACCCTGGAAATAAAGTTCATACTGAGTCATGTGCAGCTTCCCTTGATACCCTAGATCTTTAGTCCAGTTACTGAAATAAAGAATTACTTACATTAAATGGATTTATTGTTGTTACTATTGATGAAACCAGTGAAGGAATTAGACTTGGTGATTTGGGACATGGGAAACAGAACATAACCACTTAGAGATGAAAAGGAACAAGAGGAAGGAAACTCTCTAGACTTGCATTAATAATGGAGATTTCTCTGAACTCTCACAAAGGTGTGGGATTAAGATTCCAGGTAGTGTTTCAAAAAGTCCCTGATGCACAGAGGGTGAGGAGTAACTACTGGTTTTCATGAAAAATCTATGCAATTCCTTTTAATATTTTACTTTACCATAACTTTATGTTCTTCGTATTTATGTTTACAAATATAATGAGTGTTATTCTTTTTTGAGTTTTAACTTACACTGTGAGCTATGCTATGTTTTCACCTCAGTGGTGGATATTTTGTGTCAATATTTCTAAAGTAAATGAGCAAATGAAGGCTTAGATTATTTGTGTTGTTATTTGGTGGCCGTCGAGTCAGCTCCAACACACAGCAATCCCATGTATAACGAAACTAAACATTGCCTGGTCCTGTGCCGTCCTCACAACCATTGTGTTTGAGCCCATTGTTGCAGCTGTTGTATCAATCCTTCTCATGGAGGGCTTTTTTCTTTTTCAATGACCCTCTGCTTTACCAGAAATGATGTCCTTCTTTAGTGATTGGTCCCTTCTGATGACATGTTCAAAGTAAGCAAGACAAAGACTCACCATCCTCACTCCTAGAGAGCATTCTGGCTGTACTTTCTTCAAGACTGATTTGTTTATTTTTATGGCAGTTCGTAGATTATTTACCTAAGATTATATTAAATGGTACAGCGGCATTTAAAAAAATTAGTGTCGTCTCATGTCCATTGTAGTTATTCAAACAATATGGAAAATAGTATAGAAAAATTAGAAGCCTATATAGAGCTTCAAAGCCGTGGTGGTGCAGTGGTTAAGAGCTCAGCTGCTAACCAAAAGGTTAGCAGTTTGAATCCACCAGTCACTCCTTGGAAACCTATGAGGTAGTTCTGCTCTGTCCTATAGGGTCACTTTGAGTCAGAATCCACTCAACAGCAACAAGTTTGTTTTTTGGTTTCGGTATATATAGCAACACCCAGAAGCAAATTTTGTCAGCATCTTTCCATTCTTGTCTAAAGGGGCTGGAAGTTAATAATATATAAAAAGTCTTTAGCAGGTTACATACAGGCTTTTAAAAAATACAACGTACATGTTGGGCAAGAACCAAACATTTTCTACATTACTACGTTTCAGGAGACGATCATTGTCAGCAAAATGACTGTGGAATAGGACGCGTGTGTTTTCAAGGTGATGACATTGCAACAATGATGCCTTGGATCTCCAAATGATGAAATCGCCACCAAATTGTATGGAGATGCAAATAACATTAAAAAGAGCCAGAGAGCTCAGTGATAACGATTTGATAGATGGAAGACAAGGGGAGGAGTAAGGATGGGGTAGTGGATGAACTTTAGGATCATGATTGACAGGAGTTCAAATATTTTAAAAAGATTTCTCTTTTTTTGTGAGGCTAGTTGAGTATTTCTTTATCTCATTCCATTCTAATTTATTCTGAAGACAGCGCCCAGAGTGAACCTTTGAAATATAAGTCAGACTATCCTGCTCAAAATACTTCACTAGCTTTTCATTTCACTTAGTGTATTAGCCAGAGACCTTAGAATGGCAGAAACAAAATTAGCCTGTTGTTAATTATCTGACCTCATCTCCTTCTATTTTTCTCTTCTGTACACAACAAGCTTTCTCATTCTTTCTCTGATCTAACAGGAACACTCCTGCCTAAAGATCTTTTGCCAGTAATCATTTCTCCCAAATACCTAATTCTGCCCTTTTCAAGCTCACTGTAGTCTCACCTGCTCATGTATGCCTACCCTGACTAACCAAAACCAAATAAAAGTTGTTGCTATCGAGTTGATTCAGACTCATACCAACCTGTAAGAACAGAGTAGAACTGCCCCATAGGGTTTCCAAGACTGTAAATCCTCAAGGAAGCAAACTGCCACATCTTTCTTCTGCAGAGTAGCTGCTGGGTTCGAACCGCTTTTGTTAGTGGCCTAACACTTTAACTGCTTCGCACCCTGACTGCTTTACTTAAAATTGCAACCAACAGTTCTAGTCCTTGACATTACTAATCAACTTAATCTGTCCTGTTTTTTTCTTTCTTTTTTTATTACATAAAAACTCATTGCCATTGAGTTGAATTCCAGCTCATAGTGACCCTATAGGACAAAGTAGAGCTGCCCTCATAGGGTTTCTAAGGCTGTAACCTTTACGGAAGCAGACTGCCACATTTTTCTCTCACCAAGTGGCTGGTGGGTTGGAACTGCCGACCTTTTGGTTAGCAGCTGAGTGCTTAACCAATGTGCCACCATGGCTCCTTTTTTTACATACTGACATACAATAGGATTCATTTATTATTTTTATTCTTTTTAATTTGTTTAATCCTGATAAAATGGAAATTCTATGAGGGCAGGGATCTGTATTTTCTTGTGGATATATCCCAAGCACCAAGAACAGTATCTAGCACATGTTAGACACTCAGTAAATATTTGTTTAATAAAAGAATAGAGGGATGAATGTATGCACAAATATAATTCTGCAAGGCAGTAAATATGTACATGCTTGTGTGTATGTGTGTGCATGCACGTGTGTGTGTGTGTGAGAAAGAGTGGATGTGTGGAAGTGTATTTATATCTTTCTATGTACTGTTGGAGAATGGGAAGTACTAATTCTCTGTCTGATTTTCATAAAGAGTTTTTCCCTGAAAACTTTCAGAAGAAGAAATAACTTATCTGAGTAGTGAGTTTGGGTCAGGAATTGGACCTGACTTAGCCCGTGTTGTTATTTGCCATCAAGTTGATTCCAACTCATGGCAACCCCATGTGTTACAGAGTAGAACTGCTCCCTCCATAGGGCTTTCATGGCTGTCGTCTTAACAGAAGAAGATCACCAGGCCTTTTCTTCTGTGGTTCCACTGGGTGAGTTCAAACTGCCCCATTAGGTTAGCAAACCATAGGGTTGACAGCAAACCATAGGGTCACTATGAGTTGGAATCAACTCAATAGCAGTGAGAGAGAGACCTTCACATAGCTCCTAGCTCCCTGCTACTGAGATTCAAGGCCTGCTTGGAGCACCTGCTTTATTTTGCTCTGTGATGCTTTTCCTTGGGAGAGGCCTGCAATTAACCAGTGACACCAATGACTGGATGGGTAAGTAGCCTTATTCTGAGGGCCAGGATTGGAAAGCCTATTGTTTCTGTGCACCTATGCCATGTTCTCTAACATCAACTTTATCATCAATAAAGCTGACATTTCCCTGACTCTTTTATTTCTCCTAGTTCTAAACCCTGGCAGGAATGAGAAGACCATAATTTGTTGGTCACTGTAAAATCGTAAGAGCTCTTTCCAAAGAAGTCTCTTCACAAATGCTCTGTCTCAACTTTCTCAACACTTTTATATTTTGGAATTTGGAAAGAGCATTTGAGAGTCATGGAACAGGTTTTAATCTTA
>NW_004444118.1:5314083-5314910 GCF_000243295.1 Trichechus manatus latirostris | reverse complement strand
ACCATCCCCCTCAGGAGGTAAAGTGTGGGTTTCTTGTCTGGCGTCACCTTGAAAATTGAAGTGGATGAACTAATCCATATTTTTGAGGTGTGACCAAGTAATCCACAGCATTCTGACAAGCCACCAATAAACTCCAGGAATCTGACAGTCTTAGAAAGAGGTGCATAAAAATAGCTACTTAAATTCAACAAACATTTATTGATTATTATGTTCCAGACCCTAGAGAAACAATGTGAATATTTCGTGGCCTCTGCCAGTCATTGGAAAAAAAACAAAACAAAACAAGTAATTGCAATACAAAATGATAAGGAAAATAAAATAAATAAATAAATAAACTAAACCTGTTGCCGTTGAGTAGATTCTGACTCATAGTGACTCTATAGGACAGAGTAGAACTATCCTCATGGGTTTTACCAGGCTGTAAGTCTTTACAGAAGCAGACTGCCACATCTTTCTCTCTCAGAGTAGCTAGTGGATTCGAATCGCAGACCTTTTGGTCAGCAGCCAAGCTAGTAGCCAGGCACTTAAACCATTGCAACTCCATGGCCCCTACAAAATGATAGGTCATTTAATAAATGCATTTACAAGATTGTAAGGGAGCTTGTAAGAGGAGGAAATTTTTTAACATTCACTGAAGACCATCTATGTCCTTACTGTAGCCAGTGTACTTTTTTATGTCCTCCCATTTAATAATCTTCCATACTATGTGGGTAAGGTATGTGTTTCTACACTAGGAATGAGGAATAGGCAATAAAGAAAGTTCATGTAACTCTGATGAAGTTAAAAAGCATCAAATGATAGACCCAGTAATACAATCAGGCCTGTGT
>NW_004444118.1:5283149-5284342 GCF_000243295.1 Trichechus manatus latirostris | reverse complement strand
ATCTGAAGCTCTTTAAATATGGTTAGTGGTTATATTTAGAAATATTTTTATCTAAAGTTTTTTGTTTTTGTTTTTTTTTTTAAACTAGTTTTATTTGGTCTTTACGTTGCACTTGTAATTAACTTCTATCAGGGCTTTCACTATTAAGAGTATTATTTTTATAAGTTAATCATAGCCATATTAAGTTTTGTCATCTACAGATAAGTTTTTACTTTGCTGATTTGCTGAAAAGGTTTGACCAAAATATCTCAACAAAAAGATGGACTATGTTGGACTTGCTAAGGACTGTGACTAGACTCAATCAAAAATTTCCAGAGTGCTTATGCATAAGCTGGTGAGTTCACAGATTGCTACTGATCCAGAATCACGTGGAACAGAAATTAACTACATAAGACTGAGTAAATGAAAGGAAACTCTGGGTTTTATGTGAGAATATTATTGATGTTTTAAGGTCCCACTTTCTAGACATAAGAAATCATTTTCCTTTCTCCTAAAGTATCTAACTAATAAGCCAGATATTGTAATTCTTGAATTAGAAGTTCTGTTGGTAAACTTAGCAAAGTTGTGACTGTCATAACCAGAGAAGTGTCTGAAATTTGAGCTATGATTTTACAAAATAGAATAGTATTTTAGCCTTTCCAGTCAGTGTCTCAAGAAACGGTTTGTGCCTAAATAGGTAAATGTTGCTATATTTATATTAATACTCAATGAGAGGTTTTGCAAAATGTAGTTGCTGTTGAGGCACATGAAAAGCAGTTACTGATGCTGCTTATGCACAAACAAACACCTGTTACGGAGGGAGGCCCATCTATGCCAGACAAATATCCTCTGGGCTGCATTCTAACAAACTGGAAGAGGTATAGCTATGAGCCTATGACAAGAAACAAAATGATATGCTTATGTAACAATGTACAATGCCCCCATACCAGCTGGGGGACCAGAAACACTGTCTCCAAAATGGGTCTTTGGCTTACGGCGCGATTTTTCAGCCTGACTTGTTTTGTAGGAAAAATGGGACAAAGTTCCCTATATTCAAGCTTTCATATCTCTCTATCAAACTTGAAATCCCTCTAACCAGGTTCTTTTCCAGGAAAAGTTGAAGGCAAAAGTGCTTCCTGAATCCTCACAGGAGGGTCCCCTCTTAGAAGGAATAGCCCCTATAACTGCTTCTGCTCCCTACCCCGCCATATAGG
>NW_004444118.1:5281873-5283049 GCF_000243295.1 Trichechus manatus latirostris | reverse complement strand
TGACTATATGGTATTTTGTCTCAAAATTCTTATGTATTACATCTGAAGCTCTTTGAATACGGTTAATGGTTATATTTAGAAATATTTTTATCTAAAGTTTTTTGTTTTTGTTTTAAACTAGTTTTATTTGGTCTTTACGTTGCACTTGTAATTAACTTCTATCAGGGCTTTGACTATTAAGAGTATTATTTTTATAAGTTAATCATGGCCATATTAAGTTTTGTCATCTACAGACAAGTTTTTACTTTGCTGATTTGCTGAAAAGGTTTGACCAAAGTATCTCAACAAAAAGATGGACTATGTTGGACTTGCTAAGGACTGTGACTAGACTCGATCAAAAATTTCCAGAACGCTTATGCAGAAGCTGGTGAGTTCACAGATTGCTACTGATCCAGAATCACGTGGGACAGAAATTAACTACATAAGACTGAGTAAATGAAAGGAAACTATGGGTTTTATGTGAGAATATTACTGATGTTTTAAGGTCCCACTTTCTAGACATAAGAAATCATTTTCCTTTCTCCTAAAGTATCTAACTAATAAGCCAGATATTGTAACTCTTGAATTAGAAGTTCTGTTGGTAAACTTAGCAAAGTTGTGACTGTCATAACCAGAGAAATGTCTGAAATTTGAGCTATGATTTTACAAAATAGAATAGTATTAGCCTTTCCTGTCAGTGTCTCAAGAAACAGTTTGTGCCTAAATAGGTAAATGTTGCTATATTTATATTAATACTCAATGTGAGGTTTTGCAAAATATAGTTGCTGTTGAGGCACATGAAAAGCAGTTACTGATGCTGCTTATGCATAAACAAACACCTGTTATGGAGGGAGGCCCATCTATGCCAGAAAAATATCCTCTGGACTGCATTCTAACAAACTGGAGGAGGTATAGCTATAAGCCTATGACAAGAAATAAAATGATATGCTTATGTAACAATGTATGGCCCCAATACCATCTGGGGGACCAGAAACACTGTCTCCAAAATGGGTCTTTGGCTTACAGTGTGATTTTTCAGCTTGACTTGTTTTGTAGGAAAAATGGGACAAAGTTCCCTATATTCAAGCTTTCATATCTCTCTTCAAACTTGAAATCCCTCTAACCAGGTTCTTTTCCAGGAAAAGTTGAAGGCAAAAGTGCTTCCTGAATCCTCACAGGAGGGTCCCCTCTTAGAAG
>NW_004444118.1:5278687-5280936 GCF_000243295.1 Trichechus manatus latirostris | reverse complement strand
AATATTAAGACAGGGAATTGCTGTGGGGGTGCTAACTCAAACCCTGGGACCAGCCAGGTGACCGGTGACCTACTTTTCAAAACAGCTGGACAGCACAGCCTGGGGATGGCCACTTTGTCTTCGAGCCCTAGCTACAACATGTGACCTGTTACAGGAAGCCAAGAAATTCACCCTTGGACCAAAGGTAATGATAAACACACCGCATACAGTTTTGCCTCTTTTGGGAATCTATCAAACCAAAACCGACATTAAAATATGTGGTATCTCTTCACCACTACACTTTGTGACATAGTTAACCATTTAAACCGCTTAAGCATACTCCTTCTCTTAGTCTCAATTATCTCTATCCTTTTCACATTTTTTTTCAATAGTCACAACATGTCTGTATATTAAAAGCAATAGTCAGTGTAACAAAATAGTAATAGTAATTTCATCCAAAATCTACATCTTCTCTTAAATTTTTAAAAATATTTAAGATCTCAAATTTATTCTTCAACACAGAACAATTCACAATGCATACCTTCTCCCCATTGCCAAATTCATCATCACTTTTGAGAAGGCAAAATCACGATAGTGATTATTATACATAGGCACGTAATTAGAAAGCCAAAGGCTCTTTGATAAGCAACTTTAATGAACTTGACACAATTTCTGTTCATATATTAATCAGCACAGGAGGGCTGTGAATGCCTCCCAAATAATATGGAAATCCCCACTGGAAATAAAAAGAGCACCAATAGGAAAATTAAAAGAGAGAGCGATACAAATCATGCATGAAGAAGCCTAGTGTCTTAGTTATCTAGTACTGCTATAAAAGAAATACCACAAATGATGGCTTTCCAAATGTCAGTTTATTTTCTAACAGTTTAGGAGGTTAGAAGTCCGAACTTAAGGTGCTGGCTCTAGGGGATAGCTCTCTCTCTGTTGGGTCTGGAGGATGGTCCTTGTCTCTTTTGAGCTTCTGTTCCTGGGCGATCTTCATGTGGCTTGGCATCTGTCTTCCCCTGTCTCTGCTTCTTGATTGCTTATTTAATCTCTATTGTATCTCAAAAGAGGTTGACTCAAAATGCATTCCACACTAATCCTGTCTCATTAACATAACAAAGACAACCCATTCCCAAATGGGATTATAACCACAGGTATGAGATTAGGATTTACAACACATATTTTTAGGCAACACAATTCAATCCATAATACCTAGTTACATTTCAGTAATACATTTTTACAGTAATTACTTGGGAATTGGTAAAAACTGAAAAATAGTAATCATAAAAATTAATAAACAAAGACATGTTTTGGGTTACAAAATTTTAATACTTCTGGTCAATGGGATTGGTTACTTCTTTATATTCATTAGCAGAGTTTATTTATTTTTTGATTGATACAATTTAAAAAGGAGACATTTCCTGTAAGAGCAGTTCCCCTACAATTTCACAGTATACAAAAAAAAATTACCTTCCAGTCTATTCTGACTCATAACAACCCCACAGGACAGGGTAGAACTGTCCCATAGGGTTTCCAAGGACAGCAGCTGGTGGATTAGAACTGCTGACCTTTCGTTTAGCAGCTGAGCTCTTCACCAATGCACTACTAAACCAAACCAAACCTGTTGCCGTTGAGTTGATTCCAACTCACAGTGACCCTATAGGACAGAATAGAACTGTCCCATAGGATTTCCAAGGAGCACCTCTTGGATTTGAACTGCCGACCTTTTCGTTAGCAGTGGAACTCTTAACCACTGTGCTACCAGGGTTTCCAGTGCACTACAGATGTCTATTAATCAGAAATGTTGCAGACATACTCTCTGGGATATTTAATTGGGGGGAGGGGAAAGGATCGTGTTGCAGTTTATTGATGATCATCATGGTTATGATCATGTAGAAAACAATAAAATTGCTCTGATTGTAGTGAGGATTTTTCCCATTTCTTCATTTAGCCCTTTAGAAATACATTTTGCATTGCACTTATGTCTGAGATACTACTAGAAGTTGAGGAGCAACATGGAAACACACAGTGTCTAGTATAGTAACTTTTTTTGGAGGACAAAAAAAAAGACTCTGATAGAGTCAGAAATTAATATTCCCTTGAAACACAAAGGATTTGTGGTTTATCCCAGGTCAATATAACTCAATGATAGAATAGAAATTTAGGCTCAGCTGCCCTGACTCCATCTCTGTGGCTCTATAACTAGACCATAATACTTGTTGGTAAATACAGAAATCATAGCCTCTTCATTCTGTTTCTCAGCT
>NW_004444118.1:5276118-5277885 GCF_000243295.1 Trichechus manatus latirostris | reverse complement strand
TAAACCAAGCAGCAAGAGTTATATGTTAAAAGGGATCTAGGATTAAAGAAAGACTCACAGATATCAAGGCCATTTAAAGGAAAGATAAACAACTCTACATGTTGTAATATACGCTGAAGGCAGAATTATACTACAATACAATGATTGACATTTATGATAATTATCCCTCAATCTCAAAGGACATCGCTGAATCTCAGGGAAAGGGAATGGTCTCGTACTCTTTATCTTAGATATCTCTTTCTTCTTTCTGTCTCTGAGGTCAGAGGAATGAGAGCATCCTATTGTAGAAATGACTAGGCTAAGGGCATGAAAAACTTTTGATACAAGTGTCAGGGAAAACTCTGGCAAGCTGTCTTCTCCCCACATGTTACTTGACATCCAAGTGCTTTGGTATGGAGAGCCAGACTAAGTACACTGCCATCCAGGAAACCAAAGAGCAGTACTATATTAAAATGATAATTCGGGACCTCTTGAGACTCTAGAAGGAGTTCTCTAGTCATATATTTAAAATGACAAAAGAAAACTCAGGACAAATTAGTGTTATAGAAAAGAAAGAAATATATATTTTTTAAGACTGTTAATAAATTCACTGTGCTTGGGCTAGTGGAAGTTAAAATAAATACACTGTTCTTGGGCTAGTGGAAATAAATAGTTAAAAAATCAAAACCAATCCAGTTGCTGTTGAGTCGATCCCGAATCATAGCAACTCTATAGGACAGAGTAGAACTGCCCCATAGGTTTTCCAAGGAGCGGCTAGTGGATTCTAACTGCTGACCTTTTTGGTTAGCAGCTGAGCTCTTAGCCACTACACCAAATCAAAATGTGATCATACTCAGCAGTTTGTAGTGCCTGCCAGAAGCAAATGAAAAGCTACTCTGTAACTTTAATTCTGCAAACATTTTGAGATACAATGTTCAGGGAACTATCAAATATAATAAAGCATATAAAAAAACAAATCAGCATGGATGAAAAATAGGGGAAAATATAATAGAAACAGAGACACATGAGTATAAAATATTGGAATTATCAGATGAAGACATTAAAATAACTATGCTTAGTGTGTTGTAGAAGTTAAATGACGATATTGAGAATGTTGAAAGAAAATTAGTTTTTAACTAGAAGTTAAAAGACAATATTGTGACATGTTAGATTTGAAAAAGGATTGAGTAGAAATTATAGAACTAAAAAATTCAAGAACCAAAATTAAGAATCTAATGGATGCTTTTAACAGCTTACTAGCCCTAGATTAGAAAAATTGATGAACTGGAGATAATGTGAGAAATAAATATCTAGATTAAAGCAAGAAGAGAAAAAAAATGGATGAAAAATAAAAGAAAGAGTTTAAGAGACATATGTGATATTATGAAAAAGTCTATCATGCATGTAACTGGAATCCCAGAAGAAGGGAAGGAAGATGGGAAGAATTAGCAGATACAAATCAGAGAATTGCAATCATACTGATATGTTCTCTGACCACAATGAAATTTGGCCTGAAAACTAAAACAAAAGAATTACTAGATATATCCATGTTTATAAGTTAAGAAATTCATATCTAAATAGTCCATGAGCCAAAAAACAATTCACAACCAAAATTAGAAAGCATTTTGAACTGAAAGATAGTGAAAATACATTAAAATTTTAAACTTAAAAGCATATTCTTAAGAAAAAGAAAGGCTGAAATTCATGAGCAAAGATGCATTACAAGAAGTTAGAAAAAGAATAGCAAATTCTGTCCAAAGACATTGGATGAAAGGAAATAATAAATAT
>NW_004444118.1:5269582-5275847 GCF_000243295.1 Trichechus manatus latirostris | reverse complement strand
AGCACTTTATACAAAGCGAAATATGGTTGCTTTTTGAATTAATACCAATAGGGTAGCAAGCACTACGTGCAAGGCAATGTGCTAAGTGACTTTACTTTGATCTCCTTTATCTCACAGTTTTAAGAGGTAGTTACTCTTTTTATTGTCATTTACAGGTGAGGAAAGTGAGGATCAGAGAAGTTAAGCAATTTATCCAATGTCACAATTGTTGAGTGGCCAATCATTGATTCAAGTTTAGACCTGACTTCAAAGTCCACTCTCTTAACAACAGTATTACACTGAGCAATAGTGACTGCTCCTTGACTGGACAACTTCACACAGATGCCAAGTGCCCTCCTGGTAAGAAAGCTGAGGAAATACCTGTGTTGATCGTGCTAAATAGCCTCTCAGCTCCTTTTGACTCCATCCCCTTCTTTTTTTTTTTCCTTTGCTCTTTTTTTTTTTCTCACCCTCACCTGTGTTAGTATTTCTCTCTTTCTCATATATGATCAACAAATCAGGTTTGTAACTGCTTCATTAACTTTTACCTCTCTGAGAAAGGGATGACACTTTGTCCCTCTAGATACTTACAAGTTTGAAGAGAATGTTGAGCCATCTTCCCAGAGCCATGTCCCTCAGTCTGAGGGCGAGAAAGCCCTATCCAAAATGAATTATCAAGTTGGGAAGACACTTGCTTTATTATAAATTCCTGTAGGGAAATACAAATAAAAACACAGAGACATACATCAAAAAGAAAGAAAAGAATGAGAGAGAGAGATCGACTCTTATTTTAGACATTGAGAAAGAGACACTGCTTGAGTCTTTTTGGTAGAAACATGCACGCTGGCATCAACCTAGAGAGAAGTGTCAGTTCTTGGATATCATTGAGTATCTGTATCTGAAAGGCATATTTCATTTTTTCAGTCATTATTATTTAATTTTCCAAGAAAGGAGAAATTCAAGATGTCAAGATTTCACTGCCTCCATTCAACCTACCTGACAAAGCTCAAGGATGACAGGCCCCCTAGGTAATTTCCATGGATGACACAGGCCCTACCTTCTCTTCAAATTGAAAATATAAATTCCCAGTACCTTCGTCAAGAAACACTTCTCAGAGTTGGATGACAACTTAAAATAATTTAGTTCTACTCCATGGGACTGTGCCTGAAGGCAATCTGAGGTTCAATGGTAGTATTTGAATTGTCGACAAATATAGAACAACTCAGAGGCAATTGCAGACTGGTCTAAAAGCCAGACAGACTTCCAGTCCAATGCACTTTCTTTGCCATATATCGACTTTCATTCACTGTAATATGGACTACAACTCTTGGGTAAGACAGGCCAGACACAAAAAATCTGAGGATAGTCAAAAGAGATGCAGACGTTATAGAATGATTTAGATTTATAGTATAGAATGTTTTCTATTAGCCCGTTTGTATGGCTCATCTAATTCTACCCTTCATTCATGATTCATGATGATTCACTGTAAAGTCTCACTTTTTCTGTAAAACTTTTTATGTCCACAAGGTTTTCTCTCTTAACTCCTGTAGCATTTGTTGCCAATACCACATAAAAATGTTTGGACATCTGTTGGGTGTTTCTTTTTTCTTATATTTCTTATAAATTATATGAGCATTACAATAGCAAGGTTATGTTTTAAACACATTTGTTTTGCTTAGTACCTTGCAAAGAATAAATGATTTATAAATGCATGTCATCACAGGTGGAATTTTTCTCAATAATTATGATGACAAGGGGAAGAATTTTGTTTTACTCCACCAAATTTATAAATTGAAATCTAAACTCACAAAAATTAACAGTGTGTGATTATTATAGTCATACAAATGTGGAATGTGTTTAAAAGTATTTGTTTTAAAGTGAATGCTTTGAAAATTAGTTCAATACAAATAAAAGCATGTATTATGCACTTGATTTTAATTACAGAGATGCTAAAAATGTTTATAATCTCCCTATCATTTCCTGCTCAGTATAAACCACACATAAATAAGAATGAAGTCTATACTTACCAATTCTTTTGAGCTATCTTCAGGAGACTAGAGCCCAATTAAGAGCATTGTCCTTTACTCCTATCCCAGGAATCTTGTGACTTTCTAAATAGATAATGGCTCTTCTCATGTATAATCCAATTAGGAGGACAAGGGATGGAAAAAACTCCTGTAAAGAATGTAATAAGTACAGTGAGGTTCATATCACACTAATTCACTTTTTCAGTGCGAGCGCCATTTATATATAAATCATGAGGACACAATAAATAATCACTGAATTGCCATTAATATGTTTCGTTTTTACTTGAAACTACAGAAATACAATTTAACAGAAGCGACTACATTCAAATATCCCCAATCATTTAAAATAAAAAAGTAAATATGAGTTGAGTAACTGTAAACAGTGTTTTAGACAGCCACGCCTCCTCTGCTTGCCTTTTCTTCTGCGCCTTCAAATTCAGCACAAAACTCCCAGATTTCTCCGTATCTTCCTAATATAAATCCACTCAAAATCAGTCACTGAGGTATACAAAGTTACCTCATGTTACTTATTTTATAGGTGTGAGATCCATTTCAGAACACACCTTTTAAAATGAGAAAAGCGTAAGGACAATTATTCACACTACAGAGTAACCCTGTTATGTTTTCTTAGCTACTTGATAAGAATAGTGAGGCGGTATGGGTTTAAGGATAGAAAATTGAAGTTAAAATACTACGTCACAGTTATTTGTGATGTAAATAGAAGTAGAGGTCATGTGTATTCAAAATTGGAAAGCAAATCAATGAAATTGTATGATTAACTATAAAAACAAACCCAAGTTTCTAGGAGCATAACTGTTAGGCCCATCTGCTTTGTATGTTTCTAATGTAATGTCTTATTTCTTGGCAACATTTTACCTTCTTTCTTCTTTCATTCCCTTTAAAATAGAACATCTTTTGTTACTGTTTTATTTCCTATTCTAACTGTACCATTTTAAAATGTCAGTTCCTTAAGGGGAAAGAACACATTTCTTTCATTTGCGTCAAACTATAAAATCTTCTACAGGCCTACACAGATAACCAGTGATAAATCAGTTACTGATTTGGAAAGATAATCCAACTTAGTTAGAAGTGTTCAGCCAAGTGCATCAGGTATTTATGATGCCACTTTATTGCCTATATGACAGGGTACTGGGATAACACTGATAAGTGTGACTTCTTGAATGCACAATCACTGGATGTAAGTGTAATCCTTCACCCCTCTGTCCTAGGCCTTACCATCCAGAATGAACCCTCTGGAATCAAAGATTCCAGGAATCCTTTAACTGGGCCCTTGCCTCTGGTTGTGAGAGCCTTGGTAGGAAACATACTGTCTTCTAAAGATGATTGTGTGGTTTGGCTCTGGTTCTGGTTACTTCTTGTTGGAAGGTTGATGTTCTTCTGTGGGTTGCTCCCTGAGTTGGATCTCCAAATAGCTTCACATTGCAACAACAACAAGGGTGAAAGAAAAAAGAAAAGTTCACTCCACTATATTTGAAAAGGAAAATCCCTAAACTTATATATTTGTTTTGTGGGGATATAAAGGAATACATTATTAAATAATGATACAAACAAACAAACAAATCCATTGCCATCAAGTCCATTCCAACTCATAGCAACCCTATAGTAGAACTGCCCCATAGACTGCAACATCTTTCTCTCATGGAATGGGCTGGTGGGTTTAAACCACCAACCTTTCAGTTAACAGCTGAGTACTTAACCACTGCACCACCAGCGTTCTTGATTATGATACATAAATGATAAATTCCTGGTGGGGAGGTGAAGATGAGCGAGAGATTGATAGATAGATAGACTGACTGACAGATAGATGGATGGGCGGATGTATGTATGTTTGTATGGATGGATGGGTGGATAGATGATAGATAGGAAGGCTAAAAGACTTCCATAAAAGAGGTGCTGTGAGAAAGGAGAGAAATGAAGCAGGTAGAAAAGAAAGAAAATGATGGAGGCAGCAGGAGGCAAATGGAAGATAGTTGATAGGAATAACGATAAATCTAAAATAGTAATAATTCTTCTATCTGCCTTCTGTTATTTAGAAATGTTGGCTCCTTGAATGCCTATAGTAGAATACACTCAATAAACATTTGACTAATTAAGGAATCTGATGAAGACTATCTGAAGGCATAAAAATACTTTATTGAGACCAGCATGCATGAGTTATAAAATCTAAAGAAGTGTATTCATCTATCATAAAATAATACATAGTACTTAGTAAGTGCATCACACATTCCTAGTTGCCTCAGACAATTCCAGGTACAGGCCGAGGTGGTGTTGTTAGCTGTCGTCAAGTCGGTTCCAACTCATTGTGACCCTATGCACAACAGAACAAAACACTGACCAGTCCTGCGCCATCCTCACAATTGTTGGTATCCTTGAGCTCATTGTCTCAGCCACTGTGCCAATCCATCTCATTAAAAGTGTTCCTCTTTTTCACTGGCCCTTTACTTTACCGATGTGATGGCCTTCTCCAGCGACTAATCCCTCCTGATAACATGTCCAAAGTGTGTGAAATGTAGTCTTGCCATGCCTGCTGCTAAGGAGCATTCCGATTGTACTTCTTCCAAGACAGATTTGTTCGTTCTTTTGGCCATCCATGGTATATTCAATATTCTTCGCCAACACCACAATTCAAAGGAGTCAATTCTTCAGTCTTCCTTATTCATTGTCCAGCTTTCTCATGCATATGAGGTGATTAAAAACCCATGGCTTGAGTTGGGTGCACCTTAGTCCTCAAGGTGACATCTTTGCTGTTCAACACTATAAAGAGGTCTTTTGCAGCAGATTTGCCCAATGCAACACGTCTTTTGATTTCTTGACTGTTGCTTCCATGAGTGTTGATTGTGGATCCAAGTAAAATGAACTCCTTGACAACTTCAATCTTTTTTCCATTTATCATGACATTCCTTATTGGTCCAGTTGTGAGGATTTTTGTTTTCTTTATGTTGAGGTGTAATCCATACTGAAGGCTGTAGTCTTTGATTTTCACCAGTAAGTGCTTCGAGTCCTCTTCATTTTCAGCAACCAAGATTGTGTCATCTGCATATTGCAGGTTGTTAATGAGTTTTCCTCCAATCCTGATGCCCCATTCTTCTTCATATAATCCAGCTTCTCAGATTATTTGCTAAGAATACAGATTGAATAAGTATGGTGAAAGGATACAACTCTGATACACACCTTTCTTTTGACTTTAAACCATGCAGTATCCCCTTGTTCTGTTCGAATGACTGCCTCTTGATCCATGTTCCTCAAGAGCACAATTGAGTGTTCTGGAATTCCCATTCTTTGCAATGTTATCCATAATTTGTTATGATCCACACAGTCCAATGCCTATGCATAGTCAATAAAATACAGGTAAACATCTTTCTGGCATTCTCTGCTTTCAACCAAGATCCATCTGACATCAGCAATGATATCCCTGGTTCCACATCCTCTTCTGAATCCAGCTTGAATTTCTGGCAGTTCCCTGTCGATATACTGCTGCAGCCGTTTTTGAATGATCGTAAGCAAAATTTTACTTAAGTATAATATTAATGATATTGTTCGACAATTTCCGCATTCGGTTGAATCACCTTTCTTGGAAATAGGCATAAATATGGATCTCTTTCAGTCAGTTGGCCAGGTAGCTGTCTTCCAAATTTCTTGGCATAGATGAGTAAGCACTTCCAGCACTGCATCCATTTGTTGAAACATCTCAATTGATATTCTGTCAATTCCTGGAGCCTTGTTTTTCGCCAATGCCTTCAGTGCAGCTTGGACTTCTTCCTTCAGTACCATCAGTTCTTGATCATATGCTCTCCTGAAATGGTTGAACATTGACCAATTCTTTTTGGTATAGAGATTCTGTGTATATGTTTCACCTTCTTTTGATGCTTCCTGTGTCGTTTAATATTTTCCCCTTAGAATCCTTCAGTATTACAACTTGAGGCTTGAACTTTTTCTTCAGTTATTTCAGCTTTTGGTTCCTATCTTTTGGTTTCCTATCTCCAGGTCTTTGCACATGTCATTATAATACTTTATCTTTTCCAGCCGCCCTTTGAATCTTCTGTTCAGCTCTTTCACGTCAGCATTTCTTCCTTTTGCTGTAGCTACTCAACATTCAAGAGCAAGTTTCAGAGTCTCTTCTGACATCCATTTAGGTCTTTTCTTTCTCAACTGTCTTTTTAATGGCCTCTTGCTTTCTTCATGTATGATGTCCTTGATGTCATTCCACACCTCATCTCGTCTTCGGTCATTAGTGTTCA
>NW_004444118.1:5267719-5268553 GCF_000243295.1 Trichechus manatus latirostris | reverse complement strand
TAGAGTCAACCTTAATGATGTGGAAGGAGTCAAGCTTTCGGGACCTTCATTTGCTGATGTGGCACAACTCAAAATGAGAAAAAACATCTGCAAACACCCATAAATAATCGGAACATGAAATGTACAAAGTATGAATCTAGGAAAATTGTAAATCATCAAAAATGAAATCAAATGCATAAACATCCAGAGGCGTTTGCACTAAATATCAGATATGAAACAGTTTCCTTAAATCATGAGCCTCATGAAAAAAGCTTATAGTCCCTTTAGTGAATTTATTTCATTAGGAAGATAGCATCATATTGTACTTCCCTCTTCCACAGCTCTGTTAATTTATCATGGGAATTCCACGCCTTTGAAACTAGTCACAGTCGTCCTTCGGTACCCACAGGCGAATGGTTCCAGGACGACTCCTACATACCAGAATCCTCAGATGCTTAATTCTATGCACATCCTCCCATATACTTTAAATCATCTCTGTAGTTTTTGCTGTTAGCTGCCTTTGAGTCAGTTCTGACTCACAGCGACCCTATGTACAAGAGAACTAAACACTGCCTGGTCCTGAGCCATCTTCACAATTGTTGTTATGCTTGAGCCCGTTGTTGCAGCTTTGTGTCAGTCCATCTCATTGAGGGTCTTCCTCTTTTTCACTGACGCTTTACTTTACCAAGGATGATGTCCTTCTCCAGGGACTGGTCCCTCCTGATAACATATCCAAAGTATCTGAGAAGAAGTCTTGCCATCTTCACTTCTAAGGAACACTATGGCTGTGTTTCTTCCAAGACAGATTTAGATTTGTTCGTTCTTCTGGCAGTCTGTGGTATATTCAATATTCTT
>NW_004444118.1:5262772-5263827 GCF_000243295.1 Trichechus manatus latirostris | reverse complement strand
AAAAGTATTTGCAATGAAGAAGTCATTGGCCTTGTAAAATTCTATCATGTGATCTCCAGCATCATTTCTATCACCAAGGCCATATTTTCCAACTACCAATTCTTTTTCTTTGTTTCCAACTTTCCCATTCCCATCACCAGTAATTATCAATGAATCTTGATTGCATGTTTGATCAATTTTAAACTGTAGAAGTTGGTAAAAATCTTTAATTTCTTCATCTTTGGCCTTAGAGGTTGATGCATAAATTTGAATAATAGTTGCTGTATTAATTGATCTTCCTTGTAGGTGTATAGATATTATCCTGCCACTAACATAGTTGTACTTCAGAATAGATCTTGAAATGTTCTTTTTGACCAAGAATGGGACGCCATTCCTGTTCAATTTGTCATTTCTGACATAATAGACCATATGACTGTCTGACTCAAAATGACCAATACCAATCCATTTCAGCACACCAATGCCTAGAATATTGATGTTTATGTGTTCTATTTCATTTTTGATGACTTCCAATTTTCCTAGATTCATACTTCGTACATTCCACGTTCCAATTATTAATGGATGTATGCAACTGTTTCTTCTCATTTTGAGTTGTGCCACGTCAGCAAATGAAGATCCCGAAAGCTTGACTCCATCCACATCATCAAGGGGGACTCTCCTCTGAGGAGGCAACTCTTCCCTGGTTGTATTTTGAATGGCTTCCAACAAGAGGGGCTCATCTTCGAGCACTATAGCAGACAATGTTCAGCTGCTATTAATAAGGTTTTCACTGGCCAGTTTTTTCAGGAGTAGACTGCCAGATCCTTCCTCCTAGTTTGTCTTAGTTTGGAAGCTCCACTAAAACCTGTCCACTAAGGGTGACACTGCTGGTATTTGAAATACCAGTGGCAAAGCTTCCAGTATTGCAGCAGCACACAAGCCACCACAGTATGACAAACTGACAGACGCGTGGTGGAAATCATCTGTTGTGGAAAAATTCACACTGTATTATGTATTGTAGCTAATCTAGAGATAATTTTTCTAGATTGCTTACAATACGTAATACAGTGTAAATGTTA
>NW_004444118.1:5259720-5262254 GCF_000243295.1 Trichechus manatus latirostris | reverse complement strand
TCAAGCATAAGATCCCCAAGGTCACAGCAATGAGATGCCAATGAGGAGATGCTGCACAAGTTCCTGAGGAGCCGGAGGGAGAAGAAATTGAATGAAGAAGTAGGATGATGGACTGAGGGGGTCTTTAACTTTACAGTTCATCAAAATCTGGCAAATTCTAAAGTGAACCATTCATTAGTCTCTGTTCTAGACAACCTAATCATCTAGTACTAGTTTAATTTTTTATACACCTTTAGCATACCTCTTCAGGCCCTGGACATGTAATCCGAGCACAGTGCTTTGGTATGTATACATTCTTAATTTCAGTTCCATGAAGTCGTCTATAGGGTCTTGACACTGTCGGGAATCCTGAAATCTCACTTATTCTTCAAGCAGGCAGCTTAATGCAGGGAAAAGAACACTGATTACTAAGGGTGGCAAAATCAAAATATGGCAACTTCCCTTTTTATTTATTTGTTGCAGGACCTTGAGCAAATTACTCCCTCTGGTTTTTCATTACTGTTTATTGAAAATTGGACTAGCACTACTGCAATGGATTGTTTTGGGGATTGCATTGGCTTACACGTGTAAAAGCACCTAGTTTAGGTACTGCTAGCACATTGTAGGTAACTTAGTGTTTGTCCGCACATGCATATAAACACTTACACGCCTTCTTATCTCTTGCCTCACCCAGTTTTTCCACTCTTCCCCAACAGGTTGCTCAAGAAAAGAATTGCATAAGTAGTGAGATGAAAATAATTGTGAAATATGAGTCAAAAGAAAGCAGAAGAGAGCAAATTCTCATATCAAAACCTGTGAATAATCGATTTCCTGATATAACATGGAACCATTTTTGTGTTAACATTGACACACTAAGAACCTATCTCTGCCTTTAACTGAGAATAAGTAATAAGAGCATTTCATAGAATTTTCAAGTAGGACACTAATAGAGGAGGCTAAGTTACTATTTCTGTGAAGAGACAGGTTTTTCTTATGTCCTTCTTTATATTTCACCTTCTTACATTTTAAGACTCATGTCTCGCAAAAGGAATCTCTTCCTCTAACATGTATATTTTCCTTCACTGATATACCAAGAACTCCCTTTTTATTAAAAGCTAAATAAATAAATACAGCCAAATCAATTTCACACCACATAAATCACAACAAATCAAGATTATAAACTCTATGACATCTGACTTCCATTTTACCACAATATGACAGGTTCTTTGTCCCTCAGTGCCTTTCTTTACTGATCTTCCATCTTTCTTGTTTGTTTGTTTGGTTTCTTATCTGCTATATTCTGATGTTGTTCTTATACACTTCTTTCAGTTTCCTTGACCTCCATTCTATAATCTATACCTGTCAACCAAGCAATAAGCCACTCCTATTGACGTTCCTTCATCTTCGTCATCACGTTTGTTACAATCCTCACTGCTCAAGTGTCTATTTCTATGGAAAAGAGAAATTCTGAATATTTTGTCATCATACATAGTTAATTTAAACACTAATAATTAGACACTGAATGCCATTATATGGGTTGCCTTGAGAAAATGCTTGACTCACATTCAAATTATCTTCAGTGACTTCTGAAAACCTGACATTTAAAAACATATTAATAAAAGCCCTACAAATCATAAGTCTCAAATTTTCTTCACTTAAGTGTTTTAGATGATGATGATGAAAGTATTGAAGACATAAAGAAAAATTACCTTTCTCTGAGACAATAGGTCTCCTGGCGCTATCTCGAGAGTTGAAGTCTAATTGAGTATATCCATCCTCATCCAAATTTTCTAAATTAGAATGATTTTCCGTTGTTTCTATTGAGTCCCTGGACAGACACAGCATTTCAGCATATTCTCAGTGGAATCTGATGAAAAAATTGATCCATAAAATGAAAATAATCTTGCAAGAAAATTGAGCAACTGATCAAAGAGTCCTTAGAAATGAAAATCACATTATATAAACTAATAATAAAATTAGTTGAACAAGAGTCAGGTTGAATATTACATCAATAAAAGAACTGAAAGAATTGTATTTTGAATAACTGAGTCTGCCTTTGTCACTATCTCATTCTTAGATCTATTAATCTACTACTACAGCAGTGTTTGCTCTGTAAAGGAGAAATCCTGAAGCCGCCTTGACCAGAGTAAAATAGCTGAAGTTAACCCAGGCCCCTGCTGCATTTAGTAAACTTAAATTGGATAATCACAGGCAGATAAGGAGCTATTTTTCTCTCTGGTAAAGCCAGGATGTGGAAGGTATTCACCCCAAGGAGGGGGTCTTGACCCAAATACATTTGTGTAAAATGGTCTCAAGAAATGTTTCTTTCATGTTAAAAGTGCAGAAACAATGTCTCAAGAAGACAAACAAACAAACAAAAAACCTTAGCTTCAATGTTATCTGAGTTTCCTAGGCAACTGGGAAGGTTTCACTTTAGTAAGCTCTTTCACGACCCCCTCCAGCTGGTTTTTACCTCTTATCCCTGCCATCGTCACCCTGTAACCAATCTGCGGGGACCACATACGTACTCTAAACCAATTCCCTCCTTGTTCCCA
>NW_004444118.1:5257796-5259197 GCF_000243295.1 Trichechus manatus latirostris | reverse complement strand
AATAGTTTAAAAATCTCCAAAAAAAAATCATCAAATTTCACCTTTAATTTGAAAATTAACCCTTGGATCTCGCTTCATTTTTTTCTTCCTTCCTTCATTCCTTTCTTCCTTCCTTCATTCCTTTCTTCCTTCCTCTCCCCTCTCTCCCTCTCTTCCTCCCTAACTCCCAACCTTGCTTCCTCCTTCCCTCTAATATGTAATTAAACATCTACTGAACATTTACTGTATTCTCAGAAACCTGGTTACAAAGAAGCATAAGGCCCAGTCTCCGTCCTAACTGGATTCACATTATATTTGGGGAAGAAAGATACTTAAAAATTACTTAAATTGCTTAAGTTTAAAGTGATTTAGGCAAACCACAAAATTTGCTTAGCTGTATTCATAGCAGTGTTGTAGTATTTTATTTTATGCTTATTACCAATGAAGTAATTGACACAGAACCTTTTCTTAGAGAGCTTTAAAAAATATTGAACTAGACTTCTGGGCAACATGATGCTCTAGGCAGAAACACTACACTGTCCCTCCACAGTAAAGATCCAAAAAACTAAGCCAAACAGACAAAACAGCAATCCTGAAACCCTAAGAATCAAATGAAGAGACAAAGAACTCAGCCAAGCACCAAATGGAGTGAGAAACTGACAGAGAACGGAGAGCGAGGAGAGATTCATACAGAGGTCCCCTATCAGCTAATGCAGCGTGGATCCGCCATCATAGACTCCTATCAGAGACCAGCGAACAGGGGGTATGAGAAAGCAGCTGCATGGAGCTTCCAGAAGGAGATAGAACAACCGGTAACCAGCGATGTACACTTTCCCACCCCTCACCTTTCTTCACCCACTCAGCCTCCTCTTCTTCCTGCAGCCACAGTCTCTTGGCCAGGAAGCATCAGCTGCTTGGATCCCACCCACCTGCGCTGGCTGACTCCCTGAGTGCCATTTGTTGGCTGCTTTTCTTGCTTTTTTCCACTTCTTTTGATTTCTTCCTTACCTCTCATCACCTCTCTGGCCTTTCTCTCAAATACCTGGATACCTGAGGCATCTTTGCATCTTCCTGAAAGGCTGTGAAATTCTGCTCGACTGTAAAACTGCTTCCTGGCCCATGCTGCCACACTGCTATGATCGCGGGGCTTTTTTGTTTGTTAGTTTCTTTTGAATTGTTTGTTTGGTTTCTTTTTCTTTTCTTGAATTGGGAGCCCATTCTAGCTGGGCAGTACTGCGAGGCTTGGGACTTACCCCCTCAGTTTGTGCAGACATGCAGAGGGATCCCTGAGGACATTTCTTTTTTCGTGTTTTTTTCTGTGTTTTGATGGCTTTTTCTTGTTCTTTTTTTTTCCCCCTCTTTTTCCCTTTTTGTCTTTCTTCATTACTCAGTTTCTCATCTCTCTATACCTTCCTTCTCTTC
>NW_004444118.1:5234846-5237874 GCF_000243295.1 Trichechus manatus latirostris | reverse complement strand
AAATGCAAATCAAAACTTTAATGAGATACCATCTCACCCCAACATTACTAGCATGAAACAAACAAAATAAAACAGAAAATACCAAATGTTGGAGAAGTTGCGGGGAGCTTGCAACTCTTATGTACTGCTAGTGGGAATGTGAAATGGTATAACCATTTTGGAAAATGATATGGTGCTTCCTTAAAAAGCTGGAAATAGAAATACTATATGATCCAGCAACCCCACTTCTAGGAATGTATCCTAGAGAAATAAGAACTGGCACACGAGTGGATACATGCACGCCCATGTTCATTGCAGCATTATTCACAATAGCAAAAAGATGGAAACAAATTAAGAGCCCTTCAACAGATGAGTGGATAAGCCAACTATGGTACATATACACAATGGAATACTACGCAATGATAAATAACAATGATGAGTATGTGAAATATCTCACAACATGGATGAATCTGGAGGGCATTATGCTGAATGAAATAAGTCAATCACAAAAGGACAAATACTGTATGAGAACACTATTATAAAAATTCATGAAAAGAATTATACACAGAAATAAACAATCTTTGATGGTTGTGAAGGAGGGGAAGAGTGGGGAGGGAAAAACACTAACTAGACCATAGATAAGTGGCACCTTTGGTGAAGGATAGGACAGTACACAATACTGGGGAAGTCAGCATAACTTGCCCAAGGTAAGGTCTTGGAAGCTTCATAGACACATCCTAACTCCTGAGGGATTGAATTAATGGGCTGAGGGCTGGGGACCATGGTCTCGGGGAACATCTAGCTCAAATAGCATTACATAGTTCATAAAGAACGTGCTTTACATCCTACTTTGCTGAGTAGCTTCTGGGGTCTTAAAAGCCTGTGAGCAGCCATCTAAGATACTCCGCTGGTCCCACTCTGTCTGGAGCAAGAGAGAATGAAGAAAACCAAAGATATAAGGGAAAGATTAGTCCAAAGGTCTAACAGAACACAACTACCACAGCCTCCACCAGACTGAGTCCAGCACAACTAGATGGTGCTTGGCTACCACCACTGACTGCTCTGATGGGGATCACAATAGAGGGTCCTGGACAGAGCTGGAAAAAAATGTAGAACAAAATTCTAACTCACAAAAAAAGACCAGACTCACTGGTCTGACAAGAGACTAGAGAAACCATGAGAGTATGGTCCCCAGACACCTTTTTAACTCAGTACTGAAGTCACTCCTGGGTTCACCCTTCAGATTAGACAGGCCCATAAAAAAAGACGAGACTAAAGGGGCACACTAGCTTAGGGGCAAGGACTAGAAGGCAGGAGGCGACAGGAAAGCTGGTTATGGGGAACTTAAGGTTGAGAAACGGAGAGTGTTGACAAGTTGTGGGGTTGGCAACCAATGTCACAAAACAATATGTGTATTAATTATTTAATGAGAGACTAATTTGTTCTGTAAACCTTCACCTAAGGTCACAATTAAAAAAAATAAATTACCATAGAGTTTTAGCCTTGCAAGTAATTTGATACAAGTAAGCTGGGCTTACAAAAAAATGTTTTTGTTGTTATAACTAACTGAAGGGATATTTTTATAAAAAATAATAAGTTTCTGCTGGAACACTGCACAAAAATTTTATAGATAGTCATTTTGGTGTGTCACCACCTCTGACACTGTCATTTGTTATGTTCTGCACCCCCACACCTCCATAGTGAGGCCACTGGCCATAGTAACCCAACTACTAGCATAATAGCATCATCACTTTACATATTGATAATATTTTTGGTACTTTTAACTTTTTTTCTCTTACCTGACCCCAAAGCATTTGTGTGTGTGTGTGTGTGTGTGTGTGTGTAAGACAGAGAGGGAGGGACAGAAATAGAGAGGCAGTGAGAGACGTGAACTTGAACCGAACCCATTGCCGTCGAGTCAATCCCGACTCATAGTAGCCTATAGGACAGAATAAAATTGCACCATAGGGGTTCCAAGAAGCAGCTGGTAGATTCCAACTGGCGACCTTTTGGTTAGCAGTCACGCTCTTAACCACTGCACCACCAGGGCTCTGTGAGAGACAGAGAGAGAGAGAGGGAGAAAGAGAGTGGTTTTTGTGGTCATATCAGTAGCTGAGGTTTAAATCAACCCTATGGACAATAGAACTAAACACTACCTGATCCTGTGCCATCCTCATAATCGTTGCTGTATTTGAGTCCATTGTTGCAGCCACTGTGTCAATCCATCTTGTTGTGGGTCTTCCTCTTTTTCGCTGACCCTCTACTTCATCGCTTTTAAAGCGGTTTTTCTTAACACAAGGTAATTAAGCCCTAATTCTTAGAGCATGAATTTTAATTAGTATCCTATCCTATGACTCTGGAAGAATACTAGTTATGTACCACCCCTTGGTGAATTAAAAAAATAGTCATTTGAAGATTTTGTGTTCTGTAGTTCAGATGAGAATACCTGGAAGAGAAAATAAGAATAGATGCTTGTTTTCATCATTTAGTTTCCATTTTACTAAACTTCCTGCCTCCCTATCAAATGTTCCTTTTTTTTTCCTCACAAGAAGAAAACTTGTGGTAGAGAAGAGTGAGTCATATGATTGATTGCCTAGGTATTGAGTACGGTTACAGTTTAAAAGTTTGTGTTACTCTTCTAAAGTGGCATAACTCTAGTTTGGAGCTGTATTGTGAAAATAATAATATTTGTATTCTAAAGTTAAATAACCTTAAAACTTTGAAGAATGAGTTCGGGAAATATGGAACAAAGCATCTAGTTACCAGCACGGGCTGAAGAGGTACCAACAGCTGATAACAGCAACCAAGGAACAGACGAAACGAAGGAAGGTAAGGCTGTTTCCAACTACTCAGAATGAATGTTACTTATTGATTTATGAAACATGTTAAACAAAAGCCTTTGAAGATAGCAATTGGGTTTTGTGGTTTCTTCCATAATGCCAGAAAAAAAAAATTGTTTTTTTAGTTATCATTCACCTACGAGAAAATTATATCAACAAAATTTAGTTTATAAAGGACTGTTTCATCCTTGAAAAATCAGATTTACTTT
>NW_004444118.1:5232997-5234285 GCF_000243295.1 Trichechus manatus latirostris | reverse complement strand
TACTAAAAGTTTAAGAATGTGTGTTAGCAGCTCATAAAATCAGTGTTAATTTCTACCTTACACATCAGAGTATGAGTTTGCATACTTATATGTATAAAGTATGTTTAACATGATACACATTAATTAACCATTACATATTATAGATTATTGAGTATATTATATATAATATTATATTGTATATATTGTGTATATACATATATATACATTTAAAATTACAAACACCATTACAATAGTAGCTAACTCAGGGCAGTGCAATATAATTTGGTTATTTTTTATTTTTTTTCCTGCTTATAAGTATTGTATGATTTTTATATTGCTATGAACCAGGAAAACAAGCATTTCCTTTGGTTTTAAATTAGTCACCCTGGATCTTCTCTTCAAGAAGATCAACGTCACAAACTGGGAGAAAATCGTTATTTGAATCAGGGAATTTTCTCTACTCTGAAAATAAGTGGCGTCCATAACTGTTTAGATTATTTTAGGGGGTGAATATAGAACTATTTTACTTATATTATTAATTAAGTAGGCTTTCATTGAGTTGACCTCCAGGGAAGTTGTTACCTATTCTCACATTCTTCAAACATATGAGGGCTGAGCAACTTCTTTCAGATTAATCTTTCAGTAAGAATGATAGTGGAAAACCATTATGATTTTTTTGTTTATTTTTTTGATAATTTGTGTATTGTTGTTGTTGTGGTTGTTAGGTGCCATTGACTCAGTTCCAATTTATATCAACCCTGTGGACAACAGAACTAAACACTACCTGATCCTGTGCCATCCTCATAATCATTGCTATATTTGAGCCCATTGTTGCAGCCACTGTGTCAATCCATCTTGTTGTGGGTCTTCCTCTTTTTCGCTGACCCTCTACTTCATCACTTTTAAGCATGATGTCCTTCTCCACGGACTGATCCCTCCTAGTAACATGTTCAGAGTAGGTGAGACAAAGTCTTGCCATCTTCGTTTCTAAGGAGCATTCTGGCTGTACTTCTTCCAAGACAGATTTGTTCATTCTTCTTTCAGTCTAGGGTATATTCAAGGTTCTTTGCCAACACCATAATTCAAATGCATTGATTCTTCTTCGGTCTTCCTTATTCGTTGTCCAGTTTTCGTACGCATATGAGGCGATTGAAAATACCATGGACTTGGGTCAGGCCCACCTTATTACTCAAAGTGACATCTTTGCTTTCTAACACTTAAAAGAGGTCTTTTGCAGCAGATTTGCCCAATGCAAAAAGTCATTTCATTCCTTGACTACTGGACTATTTCTTCCATGGACGTTGATTGT